>NC_091035.1:2790000-3012500 GCF_041296385.1 Aphelocoma coerulescens | reverse complement strand
CTCTGTGGGTTAATAGCAGCTCCCCCATCCAGCAGGATCCTCCTCTGTGTTTGGAGGACTCTGCAAGGTCTTTTCCCCACTAGGATTGATGGGGAAAATGAGGAAGAAATGGGATTTTGTGGCCTGCAACAGCCCAGCACAGCAATAAAAGCACTTTTGGGATCATTGTGGCCATGAGGGACCAGCACTCAGCACCTGGCTTTCCATTTAAACCCCAAAAATCTCTTCAGCCCTATTCCCAAAGTCCTTCCAGGAATAAACGGGAGCTCTTGCTCAAGGACACAGTCCCTGAAGAGGGGGACAAATCCTTAGCAGCTTTGTTTTTCTCTAAAATAATACTGAAATTAAAATTCTGAAGGGTTCAACACAACAAAAAAAAACCCCAATTCCTCATCATATCCTCATCAAGCTCTACACCCATTTTCCCCTTTGAAAAAATCCCCAGCCCTGCACACTGGGCTGCAAAATTCCATGTAATGGAATGTTTTCCATAGGAGGGAAATAGCCTGGGATCCAGGTGGGGAATATTCCTGGCAAGCTGCAGGCCATGGCATGATGATGCAGCTGGTGTGGGGTCTGTAGCTCTGACCCAGGAAGAGGTGACCGGTCCGGAGAGATGGTCCCGTGAGGAATCATCTTCCCGGGGCCGGTGTGTTCCCTCAGCTGCTGGCCAGGAGGGCCCGTGCAGGGGCTGTCAGCTCTCAGTGATTGACAGCTCTCAGTGATTGACAGCTCTCAGTGATTGACAGCTCTTTGGTGATTGACAGCTCTTTGGTGATTCCAGCTCAGCTCTGCAGGGCAATCTCCAGGCCACACCAGGAGGAGAGAGACGAGAGGCTCGTGTAGCTGTTCCGCACGGGGCAGCTTTATCAGCCCACACCCCGCGGAGGGGAGGCCAGGGACGAGCTCGCTCTGCCCTCACAGGGGCAGGGGGCTACATCTTACAGGGGCACAGGGGTGGGTGTCAGAGGGTAGAGGCCAATGGGCTACAAAGGATCTGCAGAGGGTCTCCCAGAGGATTCCGGTCTGTCTTCTTCTCGCCGTAACTGGAGGTGGTTGCCTTGTCAGGGGGGTTCTGCTGGGAGTTGTGCCATCTCCTTATCTCAGCAGGCCTCCCTCCAGGGCACAGCCTGGGCATTCCCCACAGCGGCACTTTTGGTGAAGGATCTACATTAATAAATTGATGCCCAAGGAATGCAAAGCAGGGCAGGAAATGGGGGGTTGTGCAGTGGGGCTGGGATTATTTCAGGATCCGGGCACCTGGATCTTCGTGTCGTGGGGAAAGGAGGGTCTGGGACTGTGGCCACTCCTTGGTTTTTTCCCTCTTTATTTTTAGTTTCATGGTTCTGGCTCAGATCATTTCTGGTGCTGCATTTCGACACAAAACAAAAAGCAATCTTTTCCTCCGTATCAGCCACGTGGAAGGAGCATCCCTTGTTTGTCAGGATGTGAAAAAAATGAGGCCACGCTTTTCCCAGTCGCCACAAGCTCCTCAAGAACCAGGTTTTTCTGCAGCTAAAATGGATAAAATAACTTCAGAGCAACCCTGGTGTCTGGTCCCTGGAGTTTAAAGCTTCATGTCTCAGAAAAAAAAACAAGGATCTATTTTGGTATCAGCATCTCAGAACTGTTCTTCGCATTCCATGGAAGTGCTATCCATTATCCATTGCCGCTAATTATGATCCCAGCCCGTCATCCCCCAGGCACCCATCAGCACCCAGAGCAGCCTCCACACCTCTCCCCGATTCCCAGACGCCTCTGGAACTTGCAGCAGCTCCGCTCAGCCGCTCACTCACTCCGGGAGTTCTCCACATTTCCCGAGGATAAAATGCAGAAATCCCCTCCTCCTGCAGCGGGAATTTCAGGAAATCCCCCTCACCCCCAGCACGGCTCTGCCTCCCCTCAGAAATCAGCGTTCCCTGGAATTCCACCGAGGATTTCCCGAGTTCTGCCTGGATTTCCGAGGGTGGAACACGAGAAAAGCCTCGAAGGCAGCGCGGTGGGAGCTCGGAGGGAGGGAGGCAGGGCTGGGCCATGTTTAATTCAGCAGCGGGTTTTGGAAGGAGAAGCCTCGCACAGACGGTGCTGCTGACTCACGAGAGCATTTCAGGCACAGGCTGAAGGGAGAGGGAGGAAAATGATCTTTTTATCCATCCGGAGGGAGAGGGAAAGGGATGATCCCATATCCATCCGTAACAAGAGGAGGAGTGACCCCAAAAATGAGAGAGAAAGGAGTGACCCCCCATCCCCCCCAGAGACAGCAGCACCCAGTAACACAGAAAGGAATCAAGGGATTTTATTGCTGTTTAAGCTGCGCCTTAACCTGGGGAAATCCTTTTTTTCCTCCCCTACTCCCCCTCTACAGTGAAAACCAAGTTATTTTTATGTTAAACACAAAGTGCTTTAAAATATCCTGATAGAAAGAGGTGGGGAAATCGGGAAATCGAGCCCTCACGGAAAGGAAGCTCCTCTAATGCCTCACAGGTGGGGAAATAAAAATTCCCCATCCCAGGAAAAGCTGCTGGGCAAAGCCTCAGGCCAGGGCTTGGGGCTGAACCCCTCCCAGGACAGATTTTTCCTTCATGAACCTCTCTGACTCCTGGATTCATGCAGAACAATTCATTTGCCAGCACATTAAAATCCTGATTTTCAACCTTAAATACCCAAACTGCTCCAAAATCCCCCAGCCCGAACCGAAGGCAAGAAACCCTCCTGGAGCTGCTCCAGAATTACCTGTGGCAAAGGGGGATTGGGCTCTGAGAGGGAAAATTGCTCTGGAAAGGGAAAGGGAACATTCTCAGGAGGGGTTAATAAAGGGGTGGGAAATAGAAATGGGCCCCAAACAAAGCCCAGGGATGAACAAGATCCCTGTCCTGGATTTTACACTTAGCTTTGGTCAATCACTCCTCCCCTGAGATTTCCATGGAGAGCAGGAGATTTTGGGTGTGTAAAGGGAGATATTTCACCTGGGAAATGCATCTCTGAGTGCCCTGGGGTGGGAGGGGGCTTTGACAGCACAGGGCCTGATTATCCTGGAAATACAGATATCCTGAAAATGCAGATATCCTGAAAATATAGATATCCTGAAAATACAGATACCCTGAAAATACAGATATCCTGAAAGTGACGATTTCCTGAAAATATAGGTATCCTGAAAATATAGATATCTTGAAAATACAGGTATCCTGAAAATGCAGATATCCTGAAAATGAAGATATCCTGAAAATACAGATGTACTGAAAATACAGGTATCCTGAAAGTATAGGTATCCTGAAAATGCAGGTATCCTGAAAATATGGATATCCTGAAAATATAGGTATCCTGAAAATACAGGTATCCTGAAAATTAAGATATCCTGAAAATGAAGATATCCTGAAAATACAGATATCCTGAAAGTATAGATATCCTGAAAATACAGGTATCTTGAAAATAGTTCAGGTATCCTGAAAATGCAGATATCCTGGAAATACAGGTATCCTGAAAATACGGATATCCTGAAAGTATAGGTATCCTGAAAATAAAGGTATCCTGAAAGTATAGGTATCCTTAAAATGCAGATATCCTGAAAATAGGGATATCCTGAAAATGAAGATATCCTGAAAATGAAGATATCCTGAAAATACAGGTATCCTGAAAATACAGATGTACTGAAAGTGACGATTTCCTGAAAATACGGAATATCCTGAAAACACCCTGAAATCCAGAGAAAAAAAATCCACACTCTCCAGAGGGAGAAATGTGCTGCTTTCCAGCATTAAAGAAAAGGAAGGAGAGCTCAAGGAGAGCCTCTCCCAGCCCTGCCAAGGCCAGGGACGGCGGCAGGGCCGTGCTGGAGGGGCTGAAGTCTCTGTGGCACCACGGGAGAGCAGAGCTTGGCCGTGGAAAGCTGCTGGATCTCAGCTCTCCCCAGCCCCTCTCTGTCCCTGCAGAGCTCCCCCCAGGATTTATTTGCACAGAAACATTTCAAAAGCACAGGCAGGGTTTTTGTTTTTCTCCTGGACCTCTGGGACCTAGTGATTGCTACTCTGAAAGAGAAATTTGTGCCCACCAATATCCCTGTGCCAGCCCCTCCACGGGGTTCTCTCTGGAGCTGCTCCAGTCCTGCCTCCATTCCCTCCACATTCCACTCCCAGCCTCTTCATCCCAATTAAAAGATATTTTTCGTCTTAAAATCTGCGAGGGAAGATCAGATCTGGCACGCAGAGCGTTCCCTTTCCCTGCCTGAAGGAGGTAGCTCAGCTCCTGTGAGGGGGAAAATAACGACCTGAGAGGATTCCAGCCCTTCCTGCAGATGGGAATGGAAAGAAAAGCTGCTCTTGGCACGCGGATTTTAACGCTAAAAGGGATTTTCTTGGGCTTGGTGTCTGTGTCAGCAAGTTTGGGCTGTGTCAGCACAACTCCAGGCTGGAAGCAGCAGTGGGGTGACCTGGGGGGACAATCCCCGTGGCACCAGGGACAAAGGAAATGTTTAAAACGATCCCACCCAGCTCCTCTTTCTGAATGGAAAAAGGTCTGGGGCTGAGGGAAGCACCAGGGAAAGAAGATGGGGATTCCTCCAGACAATAAATCAACAGTGGTGAGAAGTTTCTTTAAATATTCCTGTAATTAAGGGCAGCAGAGAGGTGGAGAGCATTAAAACCTAATGAGGACACCACACAGCAAACAAATGATTGTGTTGGGTGCTGAGCACTGGAATTATCACCCGAGCAGCCCCAGGGGCAGCTGCTGGCCTGGGAACGCAGGAAAATGGAGCAGGAATTCCTTGGGACCCACTTGAAGGTTTCCTGAACTTGGACTTGAAGTGTAAATTTTGTATTTTAAGTATAAATTTTCCATGCTGTATATTCTGCTGGGAAGTACCAAGACGTTCATCCCTGCTTCCGAGGGGAACAGTGGGGGTGGTGTAATAAAGTCACCAAAATATTCAGGAGAAGGGAGTTTTGGTTTTTTTTTTAACCCAGATTTATTTTAGGGAGCCAGGGGACTCTTAGGAATCATTTTTGTCCTGAGCTGTGGCTGTGCTCAGGGGGTTCCACGACCTCTGCTGTGGGACCCGGCAGGGTCAGAGGGTGATGCTGGAGGGGTGAGAGAGAAGGGGAATTCCTTCCAAAGAAAAATCCCTCGGATTGTGGATTTGCCTGATAAATCCAAAAATAATTGGCTGCTCCATCCCTGGACGTGCCCAAGGCCAGGCTGGAGCACCCTGGAACAGTGGGAGGTGTCCCTGCTCAGGGCAGGGGTGGGATGGGATGGGATTTAAGGTCCCTTCCACCCCAAACCATTCCAGGATTCCCCGACTTTGCTGTGGGGGATGAAGGTGACACCAAGGCACACCCAGAGCCGAGCATTTCACACCCGAGTGGTTTCCAGCACTGAGGGGTGATAACAGCGATAAACAGCCCCTCCCTTATCTGGGAGCAGCTCGAATCCATCCCAACTCCAGCAGGGTCCTTATCTCCACGGGAAATGCTGGGGGATCCAGGGAATGTTGCCACGTTCCAGCTGTGGGACTCCATGGCTGCATTAAAGGTTTTCCTAACAGGGATTGCAGTTATTGAGACAGGAGCTGCTCGGAGAAGAATTCCAAAGTCCCACAGTGCTGCACCGGACACATCAAAAAGGGAATCCCAGAATTCCAGACTGGCTTGGGTGGGAAGGGATTAAAATCTCATCCCACCCCATCCCACCCCTGCCATGGGCAGGGACACCTCCCACTGTCCCAGGGGGCTCCAGCCTGGCCTTGGGCACTGCCAGGGATCCAGGGGCAGCCCCAGCTGCTCTGGGAATTCCATCCCAGCCCCTCCCCACCCTCCCAGAGAAGGATTTCTTCCCAAAATCCCATCTAAATCTACAGCTCCAGGCTCTATCCCCAAATAAAGCAAATGTAGGCATCTCCCTGAAATGAGTGCAGCACCACGAATTTTAAATGTGAATTTAAAAAAAAATTTTTTAGTTTAATTAGTGAAACGAGGGAAGGAAGCTGGGGAGCGTGTGGTGGGTCCTGGCCAGATCCTCATCCCAGCCTGGCTTGGAAAGGCAGATTCCTTCCTTTCCCTGTCCTCAGGAGGCCGAGAAGCCGCTCCTTCCCTGCCCTCCCGACTCCCCCACCCTGTGCAGGGCTCTCCTTTTCCCTCTGCCGGGAGCAGCCCCCCCGGGACCTCCTTCCCTCTCCACGGCGGCTCTGCAGAGCCTCTTCCCTGCCAAAAGCATCCAGCTGCTCCTGCTTTCCATGGGAGGAGCAGGGAGAGTGTCCCAACCCCAGTTCCAGGCCCATTCCTGGCCCGGAATGACGCCTCACTTCCCCCCTGAAGGGGATTTTATGCGGGGTTTGCTGCTCCTGCACTCCCCAGGCTGAGTGTGCGGGGTTTATTCCACACCTGCCAGAGGGAGCAGGGGAGGGAATTTCATCTGGAAAAGCCATTTACGGAGCCTCATTCATGGCCAGATCTGACTGAGTGCCAGATCCGTGCCACCAGCGGGGAGTTCTGTGGGAAAGGAGCACGAAAATCCCAGGGAAATCCCAGCAGCTGCCCCAGGCTGAATTTGGGGATTCATCCATGGAGTTCCACCCAAAGGAGGAGCTGGATAAGGCTGTGCCTGGTCTCTGCTGAGTTGGGTAATCCATAGCTGCCAAGGGGAGCTGGGGAAAACCGGGATGCAGGGAGAGGGCAGGGATGTGACCAGGGCCAGCCCGGGTGAGGGGTGAGCTGTGAGTGGGGCCACAGCACGAGCTCTGTGTCCCTGATGGAATTGTAACCACGGGACGCAGCTAAAACGGGGAGAAACGGTGACATTTGTGGGGGACTGAGAGGGGAAAGCAGAATCTGGGGGATGGGGGTGGTTTCTGCCACTGGGATCACATCAAAACAGGGAAAAAATCAGCAGGAAAAGCGGCGTGAGCCACGGGAATGGCTTTGTTCCCATCCTGGCCACTGGTGATGATGGAGAGGTCCCTGCCAGGCAGAGACTCGGGAGGAGGGGATGCAGTGAGGAGCAGATCTCAGAAGAAATGAGATTTTTTGGCCAAGGCTTTCCCCCGTTCTCCACAAACACCCAAAAATTCCATTGGGCATTTGAGACAATCAGGGATCAGTTGGGGCAGTTTTGTTTTGCTTCACTTTGTGATTCTAAACCCCTCACCTGAGAGAATTCCAGCCCCAGCCTGCCCTGCCAAGGCCAGGAGCAGCTCCAGGGACGGTGCAGAGTGTGCTGACCTTGAGATTTACAGTGATAACCTTGAAATTATTTTCTCCACGTCTTTTCCGGATGCAATTAATTGACAAGGAGTCAGTTAACGAGAGCCAAGGTCGGTCTGAGGCTTGGAATGAAAAAGGAAGGAATGCAGGAAACTCATCCATGGTCTTGTGGCATCACTCTCAGCCCAGCACCCCTGAGGGCCACCTGGAATTCTGAATACCTGGAGTTCTGGGCTTTGGGGTGTTTTCTACCCTGGGAGGTCCTTCCCACACTCCTTTTCCACGGGGATTTTAAGGAATTCTGTGGTGAACGTGCTGGTGGAGGATCCATCACTCAAAGCCAAGAGGAGGCTCCAGGACCGCAGTGAATTTCATCATTTCAGGGAATGTAGAATTGCATTTGATGCTGGCGAATTCAGAAAAGCACATTTTGATGGCCTTTCCTTCCATCCCAAATGGAAAACGAGCTCCTGCTTTAGGTCAGACGTGGAGTCTCTGAGCTAATCCAATGTGCAGCTGCCCAGAACAGGCACTGATTTAAAAAACAAAAGAATGAGCACTAAAAATTACCTCTGGTTTTGCCATTTTTAAATCAGATTATGGAATCATTTCAGGATTGCCACAGGCAGCTCCCTGTGATCATCCCTCTCCCTCAGGATTTGTGGCTTTCCCAGGCTGTCCTGGGTTTATGTCCTGCGTGTTCCAGCTTTGACTTGGTGCAAATTCACACAATTTCTTTTAAATGTGTTTAAAATTCTGGTTTTTACCCCATCTGAGGACTCTGAGACAAAAAAGGAACTCCCAGCTCCGGCTTAATCAAGACTTGAAGAAGCTGTGTGTGTTTTTTCCTAATAACATGAGTTTAAAAATACATCACTGAAATTATTGATTTTCTTGCTGGGAGTCTCTGCATGATTCGATTTGATTTGTATTTATTGCTTCCCTCCTAATCAGCTTACAGTTACTTCTGCTAAGAATATTCTTTAGATGTTAAGAGAACAAGACTGGAGAAATTAAAGTGAAATTCCAGCCAAAACCAGCTCAGATTTTTGTACAAAGCTTGCTCAGGCTCCTCTGAGCTCTCGGGCCAAAGTGATAATTAATATTATTAAATTCTCTCTCTTTTTTTTTTTCCACAATAAGCACGAGGTGAACCCTCCAGGTTCTTCTGCTTGGACAGGCCCTTCTTTCTTAATTTTGCTGTGCAACTTTCTCACCTGGAAAAACCTCTCCAGCTCTGCTCAAGGCATTGCATCGGGAAAATAAATCGCATTTATAGGCAGCATCTCCATAAGAACCGAGCCTCAGAGGGCTCAGCAGCAAGGTGGGCTCTTCCTTCTGCACCAATTAAAAAGAAAAATCAGGAGTCCCTGCACCGCGCGGAGCTGTCACCGAGCTGCAGCCTCGCCTTGCTGCCTCCACGCAGATCAATTAAAGCTCCAGCGGGAGGGTAATTAGCCCAGACACAAATGAGACCGGCGGCGGCGATGTTTCCTTCATTGCAGGCAGCAGCGTCACCCACGCTGGAGCGCGTTTCTCCTGCCGCTGATAAAAACCACTCAGCGAAGGGCAGCAAAGGGGCGGGGAAGGGGGACGGAGCGCGGATCCACCTGGAGGGGCTGAGGCCACACAGAAAGCACGGAGAGCTCTCATCCATCACCAGGAGCTGCTGCAGAGCCGGGCTGGGCATCCCAGAAGTCCTGGGAGATAGGGAATGATGGAATGTTTGGGTTGGGAGGGACATTAAAGAGCATTTCATCCCCGCCCTGCCGTGGCAGGGACACCTCCCCCTGTCCCAGGTGCTCCAGCCTGGCCTGGGACACTTCCAAGGATCTGGGGGCAGCCTCAGCTCCTTTGGGAATTCCATCCCAGCCCCTCACAGGGAAGGATTTCATCCCAAATCCCATCCGGATCTACAGTTCAGGGTCTATTCCCAAATAAAGCGTTTGTAGGCATCTCCCTGAAATGAGGGGAGCACCACAGATTTTAAATTCTGTTTTAAATTTGGTTTTCATGTTGGTTTTAAATTCGATTTTAATTTCGATTTTAAATCCACTTTCAATTTACCCAAGAGCTCCCCAGCCTCCGAGCCTGGGCACGACCCAAAGCTCTGAGCTCCATTTACCCCACCAGCAGTTTTACTGTGCTAAAACCCACCGGTCCCAGAGTTTCCAGGATATTCCGAATATTCTGAGCAAGCCAGTCTGGAGAGGAGAGAATTTGGACAAACTGATCCCAGATCTCAGGGCTGTTGCACACGAGCCCAGGCAGTGGGATTTCCCCATCCAGGTGCTGCCAATGTATTGAAAAATCGGACTTTTCTCCCAATAATTCCTGCAATTATTGCTGGCGTGACACAAGTGAGTGACGACAAACGTGACAGGTGCTGTTGTTGTGGCTGACTCCCTCTAATTTCCAACCTGAGAATCTATCTCCTTTCTTTCCTGGGAAGCAACACCCTAAAAATAGCTTTGCCCCATGGCAGCACCGTCATGGGGGACGCAGAGCTCCAGGAAAAATGGTCAGCAAAGGCACAAGTGCGGCCACTTCTCACAGGGATATTTTTAGAAAGGGAAGGCTGCAAAAAAACCCCTCTGCAAACGCAATAGGAAGAGCTATTTCTGATCACTCTCTCGCCAGAAGATCGCTACCCTGACCTGGATTTGTAATTTTCTGGGAGGCAATTTTCAGCTGGAGACATCAGACAGCACACGTGGGAAAGGGAGCAGAGAGCCACAGCCCGGGGGCAGCGAGGGACAAACCCACGCTGCTTCCTCTGCTTCTCATCCAGGCCAGTTAAATCCGAGCTTTCCGTGGCTCAGAGCTGATGCTTGGCAGGGGTTTTGTGCCTGAACGCTGCAGCTGATGGTGCAGAAGAAAGGAAACTGAGGCTCAGGGGATTCCTTGGAGTTCATTCTTTTCCTTGAATAAATGGGAGCTTGTTCTGACCCTGCAAACTCACCTCCAAACTCTTCCTGCCTGGAAGAGGCTGTTCCAGGCACTCTCATCTCTGCCCTGTCGGGTTTTAGCTTCTCTGACACTGGGATCTACAAAGGAATTCTCTGGTAGGACCCAAGTTTTCCAACATCTGTCCAGGGAATATGGCCATCGCTCCAGAAACGTCGCTGAGAAGGGTCACAGGTCATTGGGGTGCTGAATTGGCTCTTTAAGATGAAGGAGGGCAATTTTAGATTGGATATTGAGGAAGAATTCCTCTCTGTGAAGGTGGGGAGCAGCTGGGATGAAATTCCCACAGGAGCTGTGGCTGCCCCTGGATCCTTGGCAGGGCCCAAGGCCAGGGTGGGATACCCTGGGACGGTGGGAGGTGTCCCTGGCCATGGCAGGGCTGGGATTAGAGGATTTTTAAAGTCCCTTCCCACCCAAAGCATTCCAGGATTCTGTGATTCCAGGATTCTGTGATTCCATGATTCACATGACAAGTTCATCCCAGTTCTATAATTAATTGGTTAAAGGGCAGTTAAAAGAAGCAGTGGAGAGGAGTTCAACACCCGGTTAAGGAGCACAGACAGAGCTTTTGCTGGCCAAGGATTCCAAAAGTTGCTGGAATTTATTGGTGGAAAATCAAAGCCGTGAATATCAGGGAGCTGGAGGCACAAGATCTCCCTGTCCCTGCCACCCTGTCCCTGTTATCCCAAAGAACAGTGCACAAAGCTGCAGGAATCTGCTGGAATACATTTCGGTTATTTCTATTATAATTCAGCAGACTCCAGGCTCCAGACTCCAAGCCCTTGATGGAATAATTCAGCATCCTCCGTGAATTCCTCCAGATTAAAGAAGTGGCCCTTGGAATCACGGCAGGAGGTGGCCAGGAAAGAGAACATCCCGGGAGTTATAAAATCAATGTGCAATGCAGGGCTTCAAAAATGCAGGGAAAACACCCCAGGAAAATGTGGGCGGCCTGGTAAAAGTTTCGTTTTCTGAAGTGAGTAAATGCCTGAAGTGTGTCTGGAGCTGTGAAATTATTCCTGGTGCTGACACTGCAGGAAATTTCAGGGTGAATGTTTAACGAGGCCAGGCTGGATGGGGCTTGGAGCCACCTGGGCCAATGGGATGGGATGGGATGGGATGGGATGGGATGGGATGGGATGGGATGGGATGGGATGGGATGGGATGGGATGGGATGGGATGGGATGGGATTGAAGGTCTTTTCCAACCCAAACCATTCCATCATTCCACGAACAGCTCTTGCAGCGGATAAATCCAGGAAAGTGAAAGCAACAACGAGCTCAGTGATGATTTGTAGGAATTTGCAAGAAATTTTCCTTCACTGGTGAGTGGAATGAAAATTCTGCCTCAGGGCTGGGATTTCAGGAATATTTCACCCTCAAATGCAACACAGAGCATTTCTGCATGAAGAAAATAAGCCGGGTGTCTGGCAGTGCTTGATTTAAGGTCCTGGAGTACCTCAGCCGGCTCAGAGGGAATGATGAGAAGTGGGCTGCGTTAGGAAAACGCTGCTGTGTTCCAGCTCTGCCCGGGGAGAGTCCAGCTTCGAGCAGAAATAAAAGGAACACATCAATTTTTCAGAGCACAGGCGCTGCCCAGCAGGACCTTTGTGTTTGTGCTGTGAGATCAAAAAGTGACATCCCCACCCCAGCCCAGGCTCCCCGCCCTCCCAGCAGCACAGAGGGGAAGCGGAATCCTGGAATGGTTTGGGTTGGAAAGGACCTTAAAGGGCATCCCATTCCAACCCCAAAATGCCCAGGGCTCAGTCTCTCCCCTCCATCCCCTTCCCTCTTCGCTTCAAACCTCCCTGAGGATGCTGAAGATCTTTTGTGAACGGGAAAATCCCTTATCAACCCACTCACCCCAAACCCGATCCTTCAGATCTCAAGATCCTGAAAAAATGACAAGGAAGAAGCAAATCCTGTTAAAATTCCAGGGAGGAGGGAGCAGGAGGACACCAGCCCTGCTCGGCCCTGGGCTGTCCTGCCCTGTGCTGGGCACTCCTGGGCTTCCTTAGGGATGAAATCCCTTTTCAAGGAGCATCCAACAGTGCAGGACGAGGCCCTTGGTCCATAAATCCCCTTTTTCCTCCCTGGCTGTGGCCGTTTAAATGTCTCAGGACACATCCTCAGCTGGGCTGAAATGCCCGTCCTGGCTCAGCTGGAACCAGACCAGTTTCAGCCTCTGATACCCTGGGACGTTACTGCTGGTGAGTTTGGGGTGACCCCACAGGACAGCGGGGGCTCCGGGGGCACAACCGGGGGTAAACCCAGCGGCTTGGAGAGTCACACCCGGTTACATCACTGCGTGGTGGGCAACAAAAATGGACCAAATCCTCATTTCCTGACTCCTTTTCCTCTCTGACAAAATTCCGTCTGATGTCGCTGTTCACCCTTCCTCGCATGGGTATCATTAAGACCTATTTAGGCTTGGATTGCTTAAACTTAAACCAGGCTTATGTTAAAAACTGACCAAGACAAACACCCTTAGAGCTGATAAATAATCTTTACTAGCTCCAACCACGTTGCTTTTCCTGCCCTGTGTCTTCATTCTGCTGCCTCTCAACACCGTAAAAAAACCCCGCCCAACCCCCCCTCTTATTCCTCCCGACTGATTCAGTCTGTTTTTAATATATTCAAATTAATTCATTATCACTGGCTATGTTTTGATCTCCTTTCCCCGGGAGCAGCCAGGCTGTTGTGCTGCTCCACCTTCTGTATTCTCCTTCCTTTTCCCTTATTTTTCAAGGGAGCTGCAGGACTCAGTTTCCCCCTGCCATCCCTGCAGGTTTGTCAATAGTGGCTAATTAGATGAAATCAATGCTGCTGCTCTCCCTTTCCATGGGAGTGTCCCTTCCTCCCCTCCTCCTGCCTCAATCCTGAGACATCAGCTTTGCTCCGAGGCAGCAGCTCTTGTTTGGTCAACTTTGAGGCGAAAAAAGTTCTCCTTAGGCAGAAATATCAGCCTGAATTCCAAAATCTCCAGAGCAGAGATGGACAGAAAGGGAAGAGGGATTAATTACTCATCAGAAATGAGGGAACATCTCAGACTGATTTCCCTGACTCACTTTATCCTTCAAATCACCTTCAGGATAATGTAGCAGGAGCCCTGTCCCCCTGCATCTGATCAGAGATCAGGAATTCACATGCTAGGCTCTGTTTTCAATTAAAACCATGAATTTTATTTCAGAATTTCTGCACGGAACACCTCTGTGAATGCCAGCTTCTCCTCCTCTAAATATCCCAACTTTTAAGGCAATCCATGTATATATATATGGGGAAGTTTGCATTGCTCGGTATCACTATTAAAGAAATAAATCAAACCTAGCGCTGCTTGATTATAAAGCAACAATTTATTTTGCATAGGGGGTAAAGGATCTCAAACACCGAGGTGTTCAGTGAGAGGGAGCTTTATTACAAAGTTCCATCTGCCACTCCTTGTTTTCAGGAGATTAAAAGGATAATAAAAGCTGCCAAGCACCTCTGTTAACCGTGTGGTTCCTCATACAGTGAGTTTTCCTCAAGGATAAAACCACGATCTGTTCCCCCCTCACAGTCTTTATTATCAGGGGGAAAAAACTCATTAATAAGCCAGTTTAAAATGTATCTTTTTCCCTAAAAAGAAACAAAATGCAATGCCCCGATAGGCAGGAATTTTATTCTGACTCCCAATGAAATCCGAAGGGGTTTGTGCCCGTGGCAAAAACTTTCAGTTCAATTAATGAAGCAGGTTTAGAATCCGTGATTGCTTCATTAGCATAAAATCCTGGTCCTGTGTGGGTAATCTGAAGCTCCAGAGGTGAACCGGTGGCTGGAGCTGCCCGTGTTTGGAAGCCCAACCCGGCAGATCCGTGGCTAAATCCGAGTTCTGCTCTGACTGCAGTGCTGCAGTCCTATGACAGCATCATATTAATGAGCCAGCAGAGAGGTGCGAGGCTCCATGTGCTCGGCAAAGTTTAACCCTGTCCCTCAGACTTCCCCAACTCTCCCCAGCCGCACACACCCCACCAGGAGCTGTCCGGGCGGCCCGGGCTGGAGGCACCCCGGCAGTTTGTGAGGAGGGTTTTGCCTTTCTCGAGATCAGCTGCTTAAAAATTCAGGCTGTGAGCACAGACAGAGCCTTCTCAGCACCTTCTGAGCAAGGAGTTAGCCCTCCCCCCTCAGCAGCCCTCTGCTTTTCCATGCGAGCTGTGGCAGGGATTTTTCTAGCACCAGCAGTTTTGGGGTTTTGGGGTTTTTTTTGTTGTTTTATTTTTTTTTTTCTCTTCGCAGTTTACTAATCCATTTCCAGCTGTAATCCCTCCAAGAGGAGCTCAGAGTCTGGATGGCAGCCAGGCACTGTCATGCAGCCCATACAAAGTCTACTTTCCCCCATAAATGTAATTTCTAATAAGGTTTCAAACAATTTATTATTCATTGTGAGCAATGCACCAAGCGTTAGATCAAAGCGGGCGGGTGGGAGGACAAGAGAGGCGAAGAGAAGAAGGGAGAAAGAGAGGAAGAAGAGCACCAAGAGCAAGGATTTGAGATGCCGGGGGTCTCCCAAACTCTTGCTGACAGCCCGGCTGCTCCAGGGCTTCCCCCCGCTCCTCCCGCAGAGCTCCCGGAGCCGGCGCGGGGAGCGCTCGGTGCCGCAGAGCCCCGGCGAGCGCCGCCTCCCCCGCCCGCTGCGACCTTCACACGCCAGACCCCGCCTGGGGACGGGGGGGCAGCGGGGATGGACCCTCCCCAGCCATCTGCGGGCCCCTCTGCCCCCTGAAACCCCCCCGAGCCCCCGCTGAAGGCCGATCCCGACCCCCCCCCAGCCCGCCCGGCGGGAGCTGTCCGTGGTGATGGAGCCGCTGATCCCAATTCCCGGATGCCGCTCCCGGTTCCCTGTTCCCGGTGCCAGCCCCGGCCCTACCCGGCTCTGCAGCCCCCGGCAGCGGCCCGGGGCCCGCACCGCGCTCCGCTCTGCCGTGGGCGCTGCGGGAGGAGGGGCTGCGGGAGAGAAAAGGGAGGAAAAGAGGGGAAAGAGTGAAAAGAAATGGAAGGAAGAGGGGAAAGAAATGAAAAGGAAGGAAAGGAAGAACAGAAAAAGAAATAAACAAAAGAAAGGGAAGGAAAGAAAGAAAGGGAAGAATGGAAAGTAAGGGAGGAAAAAAGAAAGGAAAGCAAGAATGGAAGGAAGGAAAGAAAGGAAGGAAGGAGGGAAAGGAGGAGGGTGCTGGCCTAGGGAAGGGGGGAGAAGGGAGCAGGGCAAGAGGGAAGGAACACGGGAGAGGGAAGAGGGGAGCAGGGGGAAGAAAGGAGGGAGTGGGGGCAGCAATGAAAGAAGAAAGGGGCGAGTGGGTGGGCAATGGGGAGGAGAAGGGAGAGGAGGGGGCAGGGAACAGGGGCAGCAGCGGGAAGGGGAGTGGGGAAGGGGCACCGGGGAGGCGTCAGGGGCCGGGCAGGGGCAGCCGGGACGAGGCGAGGGACGGCAAGGGAAGGAAGGGGGAGCCGGGGCGGGGCGCGGGGCGGGCCGGGGCCGGGCCGGGGGGAGCCGCCCCCCGCACACGTGTGCGGAGCCGCCCCGCAGCCGCCCGGCGGGGCTATAAAAGGGGCGGCGGCGGCCGGAGCAGCCCCGCACCGCCGCCCCCAGCGCCCCACCATGAGCTACACCATGGAGCCCCTGGGCAACCCCTCGTACCGCCGGGTGACCGAGACCCGGGCTACCTACAGCCGCGCCAGCGCGTCCCCGTCCAGCGGCTTCCGCTCGCAGTCGTGGTCTCGGGGCTCGGGCAGCACCGTGTCCTCGTCCTACAAGCGCCCCAACCTGGGCGGCCCGCGGGCCGCCTACGGCTCCACGGTGCTGAGCTCGGCCGAGAGCCTGGACGTGAGCCAGTCCTCGCTGCTGAACGGCGCGGCCGAGCTCAAGCTGAGCCGCTCCAACGAGAAGGAGCAGCTGCAGGGGCTCAACGACCGCTTCGCCGGCTACATCGAGAAGGTGCATTACCTGGAGCAGCAGAACAAGGAGATCGAGGCGGAGCTGGCGGCGCTGCGGCAGAAACACGCCGGGCGGGCGCAGCTGAGCGACGCCTACGAGCAGGAGCTGCGGGAGCTGCGCGGGGCCCTGGAGCAGGTGAGCCACGAGAAGGCGCAGATCCAGCTGGACTCGGAGCACATCGAGGAGGACATCCAGCGCCTGCGGGAGCGCTTCGAGGATGAGGCGCGGCTGCGCGACGAGACGGAGGCGACGATCCGCGCCCTGCGCAAGGAGATGGAGGAGGCCTCGCTGATGCGCGCCGAGCTGGACAAGAAGGTGCAGTCGCTGCAGGACGAGGTGGCCTTCCTGAGGGGCAACCACGAGGAGGAGGTGGCCGAGCTGCTGGCGCAGCTGCAGGCGTCCCACGCCACGGTGGAGAGGAAGGACTACCTGAAGACAGACCTGACGACGGCGCTGAAGGAGATCCGCGCCCAGCTCGAGTGCCAGTCCGACCACAACATGCACCAGGCCGAGGAGTGGTTCAAGTGCCGCTACGCCAAGCTCACCGAGGCGGCCGAGCAGAACAAGGAGGCGATCCGCTCCGCCAAGGAGGAGATCGCCGAGTACCGCCGGCAGCTCCAGTCCAAGAGCATCGAGCTCGAGTCGGTGCGCGGCACCAAGGAGTCGCTGGAGAGGCAGCTCAGCGACATCGAGGAGCGCCACAATAACGACCTCACCACCTATCAGGTACCGGGGAGGCGGCGCGGGGCTGTCCCGAGCCCGGCGGGGGGGTGGCCGGTGCCCGCTCTGGGGAGGGGGATGCGGGGGGTGCCCGGTGCCCGCTCTGGGGAGGGGGATGCGGGGGGTGCCCGGTGCCAGCCCCCGGCGAGGGATGGAGGGCTGCGGGGGGTGCCCGGTGCCCGCTCCGGCGGGAGGGATGCGGGAGGTGCCCGGTGCCAGCCCCCGGCGAGGGATGGAGGGGTGCGGGAGGTGCCCGGTGCCCGCTCCGGCGGGAGGGATGCGGGAGGTGCCCGGTGCCGGCTGCGCAGCGAGGGATGCAGGGATGCGGAAGGCGGGGAGAGGATGCTGCGGAGGGCGGTGGGAGCGGGTGGGTCCTGCTCTGATGCCGGCCCTGCCTCCCCGAGCGGCGGGAAGAGTTTCTAAAAGTCCCCTCAGAGAAGTTGTGCCCGCTCTGTCCCCGCGTGCAGCGCCTGCCCGTGTCACAGGGGTTTTCTGCGTCTCCCTTGCAGGACACGATTCACCAGCTGGAAAACGAGCTCAGAGGAACGAAGTGGGAAATGGCTCGTCACTTGAGGGAGTACCAGGACCTCCTCAATGTCAAGATGGCCCTGGACATCGAAATTGCTGCGTACAGGTACAGTGGGATCACTGCAGACGTGTCTGGAATATTAATAGCACTGCGGATGCTGCTGGCTCGGGAGGCTTTACCACAGCTAAGAAATATCTGCATGCAGTGAACACGGGTAAAATTAGAGCCTGGCTAAATCATTGCAACCATTAGCCAGCCCAGTGAGAGCCCAGAAGGTCATTAGGGACCAGCTAATCAGTGGTAGAGCTGCCAGCAAGCCCCGCGGGCACAGCACAGCGTGACTCAGTGCGGCGGCTCCCGTGCCGCATTCTGTCCTTGGCCGCACGAGCAGGAGATGCAGCGAAAGACGAGTTTATTTTTAATTCCTGTCTGCTTTGCAGATGCCAGGCATGCAGGGCTTGTCACCAGAACTCCCTTTCATCGCCTGGGAGAGACAGGGAATTTGCTTGATCACGGTTTGAGGCAGCGAGTGCTGATCTGCCTGTCACAAACACTTTTGCTTTTCTTGCTCAACTTTCCTTCAGAGGCACCCGCTCTAATCTGGAGCTGAGCGTTGCTTGCTGTTGCCATCACCTGGCAGGTTTTTTTAGTCTCCTCTGTATCACTTCAGAACTCACTGGAGAGCTCCTGATTTTTCTGGGTCACAGGCTCAGATGAAAAACATTTGAATAAAAGAAAAGTAAAAACAACAAAAAGCCACCCCCATCTCCAGATCTGTTGAAATTCCTGAGGTTGTTCAGACACACAGACACCCCGGGGGCTGTAGCTGGCTGCTGCCAAAGACAGCTGAAATCTCCAGTTCTCATATTCCCACAAAAAAAGGTGGATGCCCAAATTGCCAAATTAGAACATGTGCTCTAATCAGCTGTGACTGCCTCAGACACAATATTTGATTTGGGTCTCTTGGCTGTGTCAAATTCTGTTTGCCTAGGTCGTAATGAATCCTATGAAATTAATTAGTTTGTCCTAATCCCTGCTGATTTACGCCATAATGGAGCTTTCTGACATTAAAGATGAATTTTAACTGATCACTGACGTGTCACACCTGCCACGGGCAAACCAAGCTGAAAACTGCTGGATGTGAGTTTTGCAGAAGAGCGGATTCAAGGAAAGCTGGGCTGGGGCCATGAGCTGTGGATGGCACTGGGCAGTTCCAGCACATTCCACAGCAAACTGGTTCCGTCCTGCTGGCAGGGGAACAGTACAGCAGGGACTGTGATAGAATCCTGGAATGGTTTGGGTTGGAAGAGATCTTAAAGCTCATCCCAAAGCAGGGACACCTTCCACTATCCCAGGTTGCTCCACGCCCTGTCCAGCCTGGCCTTGGACACTTCCAGGGATGGAGCAGCCACAATTATTCCAACAACTGTCCCTTATTTTGGTTTTTTATGCTCATTTTCTTTTTTTTTCTCTCCTCCTGATTCCCTCAGGAAGCTGCTGGAGGGTGAAGAGACAAGATTCAGTGCCTTCTCTGGAAGCATTACTGGTCCCATATTCACACACAGACAACCATCTGTCACAATAGCATCCACCAAAATCCAGAAAACGAAAATCGAACCACCAAAGCTGAAGGTCCAGCACAAGTTTGTAGAAGAAATCATTGAAGAGACGAAGGTGGAGGACGAAAAGTCTGAGATGGAAGATGCCCTGGCAGCCATTGCAGAAGAAATGGCAGCCAAGGCACAGCAGGAAGAACAGGAGGAAGAAAAAGCAGAAGAAGCTGCAGAGGAAGAAGTTTCTGAGAAGGCTCCTGCAGAAGAAGCTGCACCTGAGGAGGAAGAGAAGGAGGAAGAGGAAGTAGAGGAGGAAGAAGCTGCAAAATCTGACGCCGCAGAAGAAGGTGGCTCTGAAAAAGAAGAAATTGAGGAAAAGGAAGAAGAGGAGGAAGCTGAGGAAGAGGAGGAAAAACCTGAGGCCAAGGGCAAAGCTGAAGAGGTACCAGCAAAGGCAGAGAAGGTCAAAACACCTCCCGCAAAGTCCCCCCCGAAATCGCCCCCAAAATCCCCCGTAACAGAACCGGCCAAGGCCGCCCCCAAAGAAAAAGCCGCGGAAGCAGCGAAAGAACAGAAGGCGGAGAAAGCAGAGAAGGCGGCCAAGGAGGAGGAGAAAGCAGCGTCTCCAGAGAAACCTGCCACGCCAAAGGTGACCTCCCCGGAGAAGGCTGCGACCCCGGAGAAGGCTGCGACCCCAGAGAAGGCTGCGACGCCGGAGAAGGCTGCGACCCCAGAGAAGGCTGCGACGCCGGAGAAGCCGCGCTCCCCTGAAAAGCCGGCGAGCCCGGAGAAGCCGCGCACTCCCGAGAAGCCCGTGACTCCTGAGAAGCCCCGGTCCCCGGAGAAGCCTCCCTCCCCGGTCAAGGATGCCAAGGCTGTGGTGGAGGAGACCATCACCGTCACCAAGGTAACAAAAGTGAGCGCCGAGGCCGAGAAGGAGTCGAGGAAAGAGGACATCGCGGTCAACGGGGAGGTGGAGGAGAAAAAGGAGGAGTCCAAAGAGAAGGAGGAGGAAGACAAGGGAGTGGTGACCAACGGCCTCGATGTGAGCCCCGTGGATGACAAGGCTGAGAAAATCGTGGTAACCAAAAAAGTAGAGAAAATCACAGGGGAGGGTGGGGACAGCGGGACCACGTTTATCACGAAGTCGGTGACCGTCACTCAGAAGGTGGAGGAGCACGAAGAAAGCTTCGAGGAGAAGTTGGTGTCCACCAAGAAAGTGGAGAAAGTCACTTCACACGCCGTAGTAAAGGAGATTAAAGAGAGCGAATAAAACCAACCATAGCTAAAATTCAAACCAATTCAAGAGCTTGGGTCGGTGCAAAAGGTTAAGCCATAGACAGCTGCAAAATGCATGTGGGTGACGGCTTCAAAGCAGATCGGGTTCTCTCACGGAGGCTCCAGACACACAGTATTTTACTTTTTCGTGCAATATAGGGAAGGGGGGGGGAATGCATGCAGGCTCAAGATGTACTCCCTCCACAGAGCTTGGGGATCTACAAAAAAATACTACTACTACTAGTGCATGAGATGAAATGTGCAGAGGAAGCTTTTCTGAATTTCCTGAGCTGTTGGAGGGACGTATCTGAGGAACGAGTTCAGATGTATTATGCAAAGAACCAACTGAGCCAAAACCAAACTGAAAACAGTAATAGAGTATTCATGAGAACCAGAACTCTCCTAGCCTTAAAAAAAAACAATAAAAAAAGCTACTTATAACTAATTATGTTTACCTCACTGGTGCAATTAGGGTGGACTTTTGCTCCTGGGAGAACCTTGTTGACATGCACAGTACGCAACCTTTTGTTGTTTGATGTAAAACAGTCACAGCAGTTCTTGCTCAATAAAGGTCAATATGAAAACATGACTTGTTCTGGTGATTTGTCCCAATTTAAACCCTTCCCTAGGCTGGATGCTCTCTCCTGAATGGGGATGGAAAATTGCATCAGGTGTTTTTTTCTAAGTGTCCTCGTTTAGGAGCTGGACTTTGGTGGTCCTTGGGGGTCCTGTCCAACCTGGGGTGTTCTGTGGTTTGGGAATTGGCTATGATGGAGAAATTTCCTGTACCAGCACAAAGGCTGGATTAAGAAAGTAAGAGCCACATCCCATATTTTCTAGAGCAAAGAAGAATCCATTGAGCACTTCTGGCTGGCCTTGGGGTGCTTAGAGGGGTTGCAGTTGCTTTTCATAGGAAGGGGAAGGTCTCTGAGCCCTCAATGCTGCTTGCACTGAGCCAAAAAGTGTTAAAACCTTCCGTAAGCATCATTTTCCTCCTTACACCCCAACATCCACACGTAAAGAGAGCCAATTTCCAAAGAATTCCTTGGTTTTTCTGGGAGAGAAGCTGCATGAACCACAGCTGGGTGTGGCACCTTCAGTTTGTCATTTAATTGAGCAAAAACCCATTTAGGGGACTCAACCAAGCCACCACGAGGTCCTCAAAAATGGGTTTGGTTCTGGTTATTTTACCCTCTCTTGCTTTAATTGTATGGGAACCTCCTAATCAATTCTCTGGCTCGAATGATCAAGAGGTTCAATCTGCCTCTAAACACAAAATTCTAAACTCAAAGCCAAGGGTTATAAACTTGACATTTTTAAGTCTTCAATGGCAAGACCTCCGAAGTGGTGGCCTCTTCCAGAGGAATCAAAAATTCCTCTACCTGGAAAAATAAATGGAGATGAATGAAGCAAAGGGAAGAAGATAAAGGCCCCAACTCCAATGTGGGAAATAATTTTAAGATTAATTTCGTGTTTATTCCCCGTTTCAAAAGGAAAGTGAAGAATGCAGCTGCTGCCCCACCTCCCATAACTCACAAAGCAATGCAAATAATTCTAAAGCCTGGATTTAGGCCGTGGACTGCCCTGAAATCTGTGGCCTAACTCAGGGTCTGATCAAAAGCTGTGGTTTCCTTGTGCCTTCGATTCTTCACCCCATCAGTAATTGAAGATCAAGGAGTTTTTAATTGGAAGGGTCCAGCGTGTTCCTCACTGGAGAAGTGGGGAGCCCACAGCAGATAAGGCTTTCAAACCAACCTGGGAGCCTTTGTGGAGCAAAGCACTGGGTGGGAATCTGGGCTCCCAGCTCGGCTGCTGAGTGATGTTTAATTAAAGCAGAGCTAGCAAATTAAATGGCAGCTTCTCTGGAGTCACGTGTGGGTGTGACACAAAAATACCTTTAGGAATGAGGAGTTAAGCACTCCCCTATTTTTGGTGTCTGCACCAAAGGTTTGGGAGCACTGAGGGCGTTTTCCCCTTGGATTTAAACAAAATTTCCAAGAGAACACCGTGGCTCAACCCCAAAACCGAGCCAGAGACAAATATTAACAGGAGATTATGTTTGTACGCTTTCAGTTAAGTTCCAGGAGTCCCTAAAGTGTCCCAAACTGCAAAATCCACCCCTCAGAGTGGAAAGTTGGGAATATTCAGCAGGGAGAGGAAGGGTCACCTTGCCCGGTGGATTAAATGTTGGTGTCAGCAGGAGACTCAGGAACATTTAACGTGTGCAGGTGGGATCCCAGCCTGGCTATTTCTCATGCTGGGCTTCTTTTCCAGCTGCTTTCTCTTCAGGCCTGGTAGGACACAGCTCCAGGGACCCCAAAATCATCATTTGTGTTGGTTTGCACTCCGGCAATCCAGGACTGCAGTTCCTGAGATGAGGGGTTGGAGCAACCCCTCTGCCTGGGGTACATCCATTCCCTGCATGGTTTTGGGAGGCAAACAAGCCCTTGGCACAATGCATTCCACAACATCCTCATTTTCCTCCTTTTCTCACCCAAAATGTGCCACAGCTTTTAGTTATTACCCACAACTCTATCCCCCCCCTCTCTCACACACCAAATTTGTGAATTTAGCCCATTTCCCACTGCAGATGTTCCCAGCAAATCCTAAGAGGAACAAGCAAGTGGTTAACACATTTCTAAATGTTTATAAAACTGTAAGAACTGATTAATATTTCATGGTGCCAAGAGGGTTTTGTCTACTGACATCTGCAATCAAACAGTTTCAAAGGAGAGCACAATTCCCGGGCAGAGAGGCATAAATAGGATGTTATTTGCCTGTTCTGCACCAATTACTCCTCCAGACTGCACAGAACCAGTGAAGGGAATAATTATTTTCAGACAGAGAAGTTCATTAAACAATAAAAAAATATCCATGAAGGGAAAAACTCTAATTAAAGGAATTGACAGTGAGGATTTGTGCATCTTTTTTAAGGTGGGATATCAAGACCACCGTGGCTTCAGGAGCTGGAGGGCTCTAAACCAGGATCTTCCTACTATGCTGGGTTGTGGAGGTGCCACAGATATTCTTCAGCATCCCAGAACAAAATTCCAGGTGGGAACAAACTGGGCAGTGTTACAAAACACAAACAGGTTGCATTTGCCAGGGAGCTGAGTCAGGCACCAGAATTTTCTCCAGTCATCGGGGTTTGTGTGCTCCCTGTTCACATGTGGGCTCTATTCCTGCTTTTTTTTTCAGGATTTAAGTATCCTTAACTAATCTGGGAAGGCAGCAAATGATGAGCTGTTAATTATTTAGTTACTAGAAGGTGAATTTCTGGACTTGGGATGTTCTGTACAGGTGCTCCCCATGCTGAGGGGAGGGGAGGGGGTGTATGTGCATCTCAGGGAAAGCATCCAGCACCTCCCTGGGTGTTCCCTGGGTGAGACCTCAGCCTGAACCAGACCCAAAGAGCAGGAAAAAAAACCCCAGGACACTCCTGGCTTTTCTTGCAGCTGCAACTCGGGGGAAAGTTTCTCCTGAGCCTCCCTCTGCCAGCTCTTACTGCATTGCGTCAAAGCCAGCGCCTGGATTTTCCAAGGTAAAGCGAGTGCTGGCAGCAGGATCCATCCCACAGCCCTGGGAGCAGCTGGGAACACACAAATCCAGCCCAGCCTCCCTCCCACCAGTTTGGGCAGCGGGGCAGGACTGGGGCCCAGCCCGGGCGGTCACTGCAGAGTCAGCCCTGCTGCAGCTCCTGCTGGGGCTGACTCACAGAGCCCGGCGGAGCTGCAATGCAATAAAAAGAACAGAGGGAGCAGGGATCAGCCTGGGAACGGCAGCAGGAGAGAGGGGAGAGCTGCTGGAGCTCTGGATGTGCTGCTCTGGAGCAGCCCTGGCTGCACAGGGAGCTTTGCTTTCCAGAACAGAGACGGGTGCAAAGGGCTGAGGGAAGGAGGAGTTTGTCAGCAAAAAAAGACTTGGAAGAGGAAGTAAAATGGGGTTTTGAAGAGTTAAAAGGAGCTCAGAGTGCTGGAGAAAGGCAGGATTTAATTTATCATGGAATGGTTTGGGTGGGAAAGGACCTTAAAGCCCATCCAGTGCCACCCCTGCCATGCCCAGGGACACCTCCCACTGTCCCAGGCTGCTCCAGCCTGGCCTTGGGCACTGCCAGGGATCCAGGGGCATCCCCAGCTGCTCTGGGAATTCCAGCCCAGCCCCTCAAGATCCTCTGAATAAAGAATTCCTTCCCAATATCCCATCTAAACCTCCTCCCTGTCAGTTTGAAGCCGTTCCCCCCTGTCCTGTCCCTCCTTCCCTCATCAATGCTCTCTCCAGCCGAGCTGCCCAGCTCTGCTCTGGCTTTGATGGTCCTGATGGGCTCTGCCCAGGGCTGGAACAGGTTTTTTTCTCCTCAGGGGCAGCCCCTCTCTCCCAGCTGAGTGCAGGCATCATTTCCTGCTGCAGGACTCAGGGGAGTTTCTGAGAACCAGCTCTGGTTTCTGAGAAGCAGCTCCTGCTCCTTATCTCCGAGCAGCAGCCCCGACGGTCTGCTGGGGGAGCTGGAGGCATCACACCCCAGGGGGAGCAGCTCCCCTCCATCCCCCCAGCAGCTGTAAAAACACTCAGTAAAGAGCACTGCAAGCTCCCCCAATTCTCCTCACCACTGGCCTGGAGAGGGGAAATGAGATCTGCTTTGTAACAACAGCTCTGATAAAAACAGGGAGGAAAATAAAGCAGGAGGGAAGTGGAAAAAGAAATATTTAAGAGGTGTTGTTGAAGAAAGTGAAAATTATTTTACCTCTTTTCCTTCTGGTTCTCAAAAGCATCAAACTCCCAGGAAAGTAGGGAAAAAAAAAATTGGGGAATGATACTGGAACTCCCTGAGTTACTGGAATTACTGCTTTTCCAAAAGGCTTGACCAAGCTTCCTTTTCTTTCTCCTGCTGCTTTTCTTGGGAGTGGGAAAGAAAATAATAATTTTAAGTGCTTACTTCAGCCAGCACAATCTCTTTTATCACCCTTTAAACACTGAAAAGGGAGATGCTTTTGGAACACTCCTAAAATTTGTGTTAAAAAGAGATTTCCTTTCTCTCTGAACAAAGCCTTTGAGGAGAACCGAGACCACATCCCCAGTGCAAAAAATGAAAAAGCTACCCCAAAATCCTGTGCAAAAATTCATCCAGCCACATCTGTCTGTAAAGCTTAAGGCAGCCATTAATGCCTATTTGAACTCAGATTTCCATGGGTTTAGTTTATTTAAACAGGTTTAATTTGCAGCATTAGCCCAGTGCTTGCCCTTACAAGGTTTAATTTCATGTCACAGCTGTAGGGGAGTGGAAGTTAAACAGGCTCAGAGCACAGCACAGTGCTTAGGCAGTGCCAGGCCGTGCTGCTGTTGGATGCTCCATTTCTGTGCCTTTTTTAGCTCAGGCAAAACTTTAAAAATCCCTGAAAAATTCTCAGGATGAGCCTCTGCAGCCCAGAGAGGGTTGAGTTCTGCAGCTGGGAGAGAGAGGCAGCTCCTTCCCCCACACCATCCATCCCTCTAACTGCTCATCGTGTTCTGATTTTAAGGTCATTTTTGCAGATGTTTGCTCCAAGCCTCACCTACACCCTCACTCGCTTCTTCCATCACTGACCCACCAGACACTGAACAACTTCCTGCCACCATTGAACAGCCACATTTGCATTTCCCCTCTGTATTGGTTTGGCCAAATTCCCATTTTTTAGGAGGCAGCTTGTGCTTGTTGCACCCCCGAGCCCCTGAGACCCATGCCTGCCCCCAGCACACCCCGGGGTGTTTTTGTCAAATGTGTGAAATTTTACACCCCCCCAAGAGATGTTCCTCACTTCTCATCCACAGGGTGAGTGTGATAAACCCCTTTATCAACCTTTTAGGGACACAGGACACGCACGAGGAATCCGTGTAAGCATTTCTGAACTTTATTGACTGCTTTATTGCACGTACTTAATGAAGCCTCCATCACTTCCCCCACCCACCGTTTCCATAATTATTTTAAATGCAAGATAAATGTAACCTTTCATTCCCACCACTTATTTTCCCCCCATTTTAAATGTTAAGGTTCTGGGTCACCCAGGGAAGACAGAAGCCCTGAACTCATACGTGGAACCATGCGGCACTTGGGGAGCAAGCCTTGGGTGCTCTGCAAGCAAACTCAGACTCTGCACAGGGAGAAACATCATAATCATGAACTTGGAACCTCAGTGGTCACTGAATTAAATAGGTGAGACTGCAGCTGGAGCTCAGTCAGCCGTTGGTTCTGATGGAAAGCTGCCCTTGGATCAAGCCTTCTTCTTGCCTTCACTCTCTTCCTTTCCTGCTGCTTCCTTCTCCTCCTTCTCTTCCTTCTCCTCCTTCTCCTCCTCAGCAGCTTCCTCAGCAGCTTCCTGGGACTCCTCCCCTTCTTCTGCTGCTGTTTCTTCCCCTTCTCCTTCTCCTTCCTCTTCCTCACCCTCTTTGGCTTCTTCTGATTCCTCCTTAGCACCTTTGAAGGACAGAAAGGTATTTCACATCCGGGTCCAATTCCTGATCCCAATTCAGTGGGATCCTCCCTCAACCCCACCCATTCTGGCAGCCAGCTACAGCAAAACTGCACAACCAATTTGTCCTGGATTTCAGGGGGACTGAAACACTTGATAAAAACAAATCATGGCTGTGAAAAATCTCAGTTCTGGACTCACTGCTTAAAGCAAAGACTTGAAGAATCTGTCACTGCTCTCCGATTGGCTCTTTAGCTGTAACTTCCCTATAATTAAACTTTACACTAACGAACCCCTCACAGTTCCACGGCCACCAATGCACTGCAGAGATGTGACACTGCCGTGCACTGAACCCAGTAATTCCAGCCCCAGACGTCAGCTGATGTTCCCATTGTCTCGGGCTGCTCTCTGGGAATTCATATCCAGCTCAGGATGTCCTTGGTCCTTCTTTTTGAGGATATCCCTCATAACTAAATGCTGCTTGCTGCCACCTGAACATTATCATTGAGGGTTTTGGAAACCTATCATCAGCCTGACTGAACATTTCACCTGATCTTCCACTCAATATTCAGACTTCCCTGCTTGAATTCCGTGTGCTTAATCCCACCATCCTTTGGCTCATGGAAGTAGAAAATGAAAGAGTTTTAATCATTAGATTTAATCATTGGGATTTCTGGGGTTTATCCCATATGAACAGGGATGAAACATGAAAAAAAGGGATTTAGAAGTAACTCTAAGTACCTTCCTCCTCTTCTTCGGCCTCTTCTCCCGCTTCTTCCTCGCCTTCCTCTTTCTCTTCCTCCTCACCCTCTTCTGCAGGAGCTGCCTTGGCTTCTCCTGCTTTGGCAGCCTCGATGGTTTCCTCGATTTCAATCTGCTCCTCCTGGACGTGGCTGGAGTAGTAGGTGGGGAAGGAGCGGGTGGTCATCAGGTAGGAGCTGGACTGGAGGCCGCTGTAGGCGGACCTGCCGAAGGTGGGGGCACTCTGGCTGTAGCCACTGGTGATGCTGCCGACACTGGTGAAGCTGAGCCGGGTCTCTTCCCCTTCCAGCAGTTTCCTAGCAGGGAAAAACAAAAGCAAGGAGAAAGGAATTGGTTGTGCTGCAGCAGGATCCAGCATCACAAGCCCTGGAGATATTTGGTTGTTAATTAAGGGCTGGTTTTGCACCGTGTGCCAGTGCTACACTATTTTCTTGGAATAATCCCTTTCAGATGTGTCTATTGCAGGTGAATTAATGATTTTCCTTGTTGGAAGGAACAGGAAAACCCCTCTAGAACCAGGTTCCTCTAGCAGGTGAAGCTAGAGGTGTATTTTGCCACCCTGCAGCTCGCACAGACCGGCACAGCCGTAACAATTTGCTGCTGAGATGTCAGACAACGTTTGGAGCTGCTCTCTCAGTATTCCCCCTTGTGGCTTCCACAGAAATTCTGCTCCAGCATCGGAATCTCTCAGTATCTGGGACAAAACATCACAGTTATTTAGCAACAATTCTACTGGAAAATATTTAATTTGTAGATTTGCAAGTCAGAAACAAACCCCGTTCTTGAGGGCATTTGAGGGATTTCCCATTTTGAAAATGAACCATTTTTATTGAGGAATTCCACTGATACAAAATCTCTCCCCCAAGTACAGAACAGGTATTTTTATCTGTCAGGATGGAGAACTGAGATCATTTATTGCCACGCTAAAAATTCTGTGTGCACACAGAGAGGAGCTGATTAAACTCTGCCACAAATCTATGAAGATTTCTGTTGGGGGAATGATCAATAACCTGAATTCTCCTGAAGAGAATGGGAACTGCTCCGAGTTCTAGTTCATTAAAACATCCCCCCCATACCTATAGGCTGCAATTTCGATGTCCAGAGCCATTTTCACATTGAGCAGGTCCTGATATTCCTTCAAGTACCGAGCCATCTCACTCTTTGTGGTTCTCAGCTCGTTCTCCAATTTGTTGATTGTATCCTGTTGGATGGAACAATATCGACAGCATAAAATTCCCATTTCTCCCTAGTCTAGCAATAATCACAAGGAATTTCTCCAATCCTTTTAACTTAATCTTGCTCTAGCAGACAGAAACTGCACAGCTCCCACTCCACCCTCAGCCAAAAAGCCTCATTTAACACCTTCCCTGGCAGGTTTTCTACAGCACATTATTCCAGCCCTATTTGACACACAGAGCCAAATTTTCTGGTACCCAAGTGCCAAAGCATCCACGAAATTTGTGTGTTGTTTCATTTTGAATTTGGCCTCTGTGTGCTTTTTCTAATTTTAGCTTCAGGATATCCACTGATGATCCTTGCAGGTCCCTTCCAGCTCGGGATATTCAGTGATTCCATGATTTTTTTGTGCAGAACAGTTCAGGCTGTATCAGTACGTGGACACATGAGTTTGTGCTTTATCAGGGGCGTTCTGCGTTATGATTTTGTAACACCTCACACTTCAGATAAGCAATACCAGAGCATCCCCATCTCTGGGATGATTTTGGTAACTCAGATCCTGATTGGGGTCTGTATTTCCACACCACATCCTGCTTTACAGCTCCGTGGCACTGCACTGGCATTTTAGGATGCCTTACCTGCAACACAGGCACAGCACAAACCAGGAGTGATGCTGCCAACAACCTCTCCCTGCAAATCCTGATCCCCTCATCTGTGAAGCTCTGCAGACCCCAACTCCCCTCACCTGCAGAACCCCTCAAACCCCAACATCCATCCCTTCAACTGCAGAGCCCAGAAAACCCTGAACGCCCTCACTGCCAGGGAACCTGCACATCTTTATCCCCCTCACAGGCAGGGACCCCACAAATCCCAAACCCCCTCACCTTCAGAACTCTTCAAACCCTAACATCCCTTCACCTGCAGAGCCCAGGAAACCCCGACCCCTGGCACCTGCAGAGCCCTGCAAACCCCATCATCCCTTCACCTGCAGGACCCTGCAAACCCCATCATCCCCTCCCCTGCAGAACCCTTCAAACCCCATCATCCCCTCCCCTGCAGAACCCTTCAAACCCCATCATCCCCTCCCCTGCAGAACCCTTCAAACCCCATCATCCCTTCACCTGCGGGACCCTTCAAACCCCATCATCCCCTCCCCTGCAGAGCCCTGCAAACCCCATCACCCCTTCACCTGCGGGACCCCGACCCTCCTCCTCTGCAGGGACCCTTCCAGCCCCCCACCCCCTCACCTGCAGCGCGGAGATATCCGCGCTCTGCTTCTCTTCCAGCTCCTGCAGCTGCTTCTCCAGCGCCTCGTTCATGCCGCGGGTGGCCTCGATCTCCAGCGTCTTGGCCTTGAGCAGGCGGCGGCTCTCGGACACCTCGTCCTTGGCGGCGCGCACGGCGTCCGTGTTCTTGGCCGCGCTCTCGCTGAGCACGGTGAAGCGGCTGCGGAACCACTCCTCGGCGTTCTGCATGTTGCGCGCCGCCAGCTTCTCGTACTGCGCGCGGATGTCGCGCAGCGCGGCCGACAGGTCGGGCTTGGCCGACACGTCCATCTCCACGGACAGGTGCGCGTACTGGATCTGCGCCTGCAGCTCGGCCAGCTCCTCCTCGTGCACCTTCTTGAGGAAGGCCAGCTCGTCCAGCAGGCTGTCCACGCGCTTCTCCAGCTCCGCCCGCGCCAGCGCCGCCTCGTCCGCGCCCTTGCGCACCTCGAGCAGCCGCGCCTCCGCGTCCTCGCGGCTCAGCACCTCCTCCTCGTAGCGCGCCTGGAGCCCGCGCAGCGTCTCCTCCAGGCTCTCCCGCTCGCCCTGCAGCGCCTGCTTCTCGCTCGTCGCCTCCTCCGCGGCCAAGCGCAGCTCGCGGATCTCCTGCTCGTACAGGGCGCGGAAGCGGGAGGGCTCGGCGTGCTTCTGCCGCAGCACCAGCAGCTCGGCCTCCAGCACCTTGTTCTGCTGCTCCAGCTCGTGCACGCGCTCGATGAAGCAGGCGAAGCGGTCGTTGAGGTCCTGCAGCTGCGCTCGCTCCTGGCTGCGGATGGACTTGAGGTCGTTGCTGATGGCGGCCACCTGGCTCAGGTCCAGGCTGTCCACCGAGTGCAGCAGCGAGCCCGAGGCGCTGGAGGTGGCGTAGCTGCGGCGCACGGACACGGAGGACACGGGCGCGGACAGGCTGGAGTACGCGGAGCGCGCCGAGCCGAAGCCGCCGCCGCTGCGCACCGACACATGGATGCGCGGGCTCTCCGCGTAGCGCCGCTTGTAGGACGGGAAGAACGGGTCGTAGCCGTACGAGCTCATGGCTGCGGAGGCTCCTGCGACTGCTCTGCGGCGGGCGCCGCCCGCACCCCGGTATTTATGCACGGGGAGGGCGGGCGGAGCGGCCTCCGGGCGGGGACGGGGCGGGGCGCGGCGGCATCGCCGCGGTGAGGTGACGCCCGGAGCTGTCCAGGCATTCCCTCACTGCTGTGATGGCCCGAGCGGCACGGGCCGGACATCACCGCGATGGTGCCGGGCATCACAGCGGTGAAGGGATGCCTGGACAGCTCCGGGCATCACAGCGGTGGAGGGATGCCTGGACAGCTCCGGGCATCACAGCACTGAAGGGGTGCAGTGGGGGCTGTGACCGGCCCGCTCTGGAACGGCCCCGGCTCGGCCCCGCTTCACCGTCTCAGCCCTGTCTCGGCCCTCCTGGGGCACAGCCTCGGACCTACCTGGGGCATCTCTCGGCGTCCCTCCGGGCCCACCTCTGGCACTTTCAGATCCAGCTCCCCTCAGGTCTATGCGCAGCCCCCAACCCGCCCAGGCTGTGTTGAACACCTCCCTCTGCTTCCCCACAGCTGCCCTGGCAGAAGCCTCGGGGATGCAAACCCCAGGCTGTGGCTGAGGTCCCCTCGGTGAGGTTGGGGAACACCCAGCCCTGGCTGCACCTCAGAACCCCCAGACACGTGTAAATAGGATTTTTTTCCCCTTCAGTTTGCAGTTTTCACAAGGCATGAGTGCTCTCCGAGCCCTTGCACCCTCACCATGTCCTTTGTTACAAGTGGTCCCTAATAACCAGGTAACTTAGGATCATGGAATGGTTTGGGTTGGAGGGACCTTAAAGCCATCCAGTGCCACCCCTGCCATGGGCAGGGACACCTCCCACTGTCCCAGGGTGCTCCAAGCCCTGTCCAACCTGGCCTTGGACACTTCAGGGGAAGCCTGGCAGTGTTACTTGTCCTTTGATTACACGAAAGAAGCAGCAGACACAGGGCGGTTCTCAGTCCTGGCAGAATACCCTGATACCTGGTTCCTTGAGACTCCCTGGAGCCAAAGTCTGTCTGAGACACCGATCACAGGGACAGGATATTTATCCTTGCCTAATCTGGCTAATTCAGAGATTAAACTAGACATCTGCATTGCAGCTACCTCGGGGCCAGGTTATTAGCACTGCTTGATTAAAACAGAGCAGTATTTACGTAGCAGAGATTTATCAGAGGTACATTAGAGATGTATTGGGCACAAACTGCATGGGAGGCTCAAAAAGACAATGAGAATTCACCTCCCAGAGTCAGAAGTGCAAATATAACACAAAACAAACTCTTCAAAGGTTTCTCAAGGAAGGAATAAAAGTCAGTACAGATTGGGGGACATTTATTAGACAGATACCACAAAAATGCTGAGATGCTTCCCAAAGAAAGGGGAAGGGCTTAGTAATGTGAATGAATGTGCCTGTCACTAATTGCAGTGGTAATTGGGTATTTCTGGCACAAGTGAGTGTTTGTTTAATACCAGCCATTTAGGAAGGGCAGAGCAGGGTGGATTTAATGCATTTCCTACTGTTTTCCAGTGAGCTCACACAGAACATCACCTGTTGTGTGGCAGCTTTTCCAGAAGTTTCAGGGCATTTAAATATGAGGATCACTGAGCTGTGAAGGGCAACGGCCTCTCAGAGGTACAAAGCTGCAGTCCCTGCTCATCTGAGCTTATTCTGGATGGAATGAACTGCACCAAGAGCTCATAAAGGCTTAAGTGTCACTCATATCCCAGCAGAGCTGCTGGGAGACTTTATTCTGCAAATCTACAGAGTCCTCCTGGAGATCAGTGGAGCTGCTCTCAATTTGCCAGCACTGCAAGCCCGGCTTCTGCCTTGATTTTTATTCCCAATTTGTTGTTTAAATTCGAGTCGTGGCTGCATTCATGCATGTCAGAGCAGCCATTCATTATTCAGAATATGCAAAGGAGAGCAGCACAGGTAGGGCTTCCTGTGCTAATCCATTTTAGGTTTAGCAGGGATTGGGCTTGAAAGGGGAAGAAATGAGGAGTAGGGAGGAGGATTCCCAGCAGGTTGGTCGGGGATTCAGTGAGCTGATATATTCTGGGCTATTCAGCTCCTGCAAACTGAAATACCTTGTTTCATGCCAATGGATTTATGCTAATCTTCCCTACAGCAACCCGAGCACAAGATTTAATTATTAATGCTATCATTTATTATGCCATGTATTAATAAAGGAATGTAGCTCAGCTTGTAAAAACCACTGCGCTTCAGATCCCAGCAAATAAAGCTGTGTAACTGTAGGCTCTTAATATTCCTTCTCACCTTTTCTTTGAGTGGAAAACCCTTTGCTGTGTGCCAGGAGGATGGGGAGTGCGTCTGCAGCCAGCCTTGCAGTGTGGAACTTCCACGGGACTCGGGGTGAGGATGGAGCTTTGGAAAAGAAAGCCACTCCTGAAGGCATCCTGCTCCCAAAACTGGTATTTCCAGGCACAGGGGAGTGCTGGTGGATTCCCCCATTCCCTCTGTGTCCCTTTTGCTGCTTTCTGACATAATGCAGAGGATAATCAAGCCCCTGGATGTGTTACTGTTAGAAAAATCAATACAGTGAGCAGAGCAAGGGGATAAAGCACGGCTGGTTCCGGCCAGGATGGAGTGGCCTGGGCCACTTGTCTCACCTGTAGCAGCTCAGCACTGTCCCCCTTCCCCCTGATGGAGCTGAAGCTGCTCCCTTACTGGTTTAACTGGGTGTGAGTGTCCCCAGCCCATCAACACTTCAGGCAGAGGATCCCAAGCCCAGGTTCACCCCTTGCGGACCTCCCCTGGGTGTTCTAAATAAAGCAAATTATTCTGAGGGATGCTGCAGGAATGAAAAGGCAGCGGTGCCTCATCCCTGGAAGAGTCCAAGGCCAGGTTGGAGCAGCCTGGGATAGTGGGAGGTGTCCCTGCCCATGGCAGGGGGTTGGAACCAGACAATCTTTAAGGTCCCTCCCAACCCAAACCGTTCCATGATTCCAAATCCCAGTGCTGCCCAAGGAAAAGCAACAACTCCATGACAGAACATTCCCGTTCCTTCCTTCTCTGCTGCATCCAGAATTAACACATCCCAACCTGCAACTGGCATTTCCTGGAGGAAAAGCTCAGCCCTGAGCCCTGTGCTGGGGCCTCATTGAGCACCAAGAAATTACCTGAATGCACCCCGTGATGTCTGGTGGGGTTTGCCTTTTTTTCCTTTTTTAAGTGAAGAATTTCCCCATCAGAAACTGCAACGGGGACATTTCGGGCGGAGCCTGCAGTGGCTGCTGCTGCTGCTGCTTTTGTTGCAGAAGCAGAGAAGGAGCTGTGCCTGCTTAGCTGGGATTTACACAGAAATCAAGCAGTCCTGAGTAAAAGAAAAAAAGCAAAAACACTGGTTTTCCTTTTTTAAAAAATGATTTTTACTTCATAAAAGCCCAGCTCTGAGGGAGTGGGGAATCAGGCGCTCCCACGGCTAAAAACATTCAATAGCTCTGATGTCAGGTCTTATGGATTTGTCTAAAATGATATCAAAGTCTCTGAATGGGTTGAATTAAAACAGGCAAAAGAAAATGCTCTGATCTACTTTGATGAATTGGAGCAAAACCTCACATTTTAGGAATTCCTCTTCCTATATTCCAAACAGTCCTTTTAATACGAGGCAACACTCAAAGGAATTTCCAAAGCAAAGCAGAATTTTGTCTGCAAGGACTGAGCTACAGTCTCTGGGAGACTCAGAAGAAATGCAAAGAAGGGTTTAATTTCCTTCCTTTGAACCACTGTTTGCTTTGTTGGTGCCAGACATAGCAAGTGCCTGGGCAGCTTTCATGATTTTATTATTACTTACACCAATTTCTGCTCACAGTAACAGCAATTTGCTCACTTTGAGTTTGTTCTGTCTCTTGATTACAGGAGCTGGAGGAAGCAGGCAGCCAATTCTTTCATCTGAGCTCTATCAGGGAGAGCTTAATTAGAAGATTCATTAATTAGCTTTGTTTACTTGTTGGATCAGGCCTCCAAACTAGGCCGCAACATCCGATGGCAGATCCCAGGGTTGGTTCTTATCTCCCAGAATCAATTAAAGGGATGTTCTGTTTTTGGTTCCAGCAATTAGACATCAACTGAGAGGGTTTTGGGCCAAATCCCAGGTTTGGCTGGAAAGGGACCTCAAAAAGCATCTTTTGCCACCTCCTGCCATGGGCAGGGCACCTTCCCCTGGACCAGGCTGCTCCAGCCTGGCTGTGGGAACTTCCAGGGATGGACAAATAAAACTCCTGAAAAAACCCTCCCAGCCTATTTGGAATGAGACAACTTTTTAATTTGCAAAGTTTCATTGCTTTAATTGGGTCTTCTCCAGTGTGAGGAGCAAGGGTTGGACCCAACAGCCCCAGGGCCGCACCAGGAGCTGGGTTTAAGCTGGACCTGGCTTTAGGCTTCACTGGAGTCCCCCCTCTTAAGGCCATCTGACGATCTGAGTTGAGCTGAGCTTTGCTGTGCTCAAAAAAGCTGCTCTGGGAACCAGCTCCATCCCTGCTGCAAAGATTTAAGGGGTCTCTAATAACAATTCCATTTTTGTGGTGGTGGTTGAGGGCTGGGTGCTGAAGGACCATGTGCTTGAACCAGTGCAGGACAAATTCAACATCCCTCAGGTTTTGGGAGCTGAATCCTCATAGCAGCAGCAATATCCAGGGGGAAGCAGTGGGAATATTTCCCTATTTTCCCTTTTTTTTGCTGTGCCAGCTTGAGAAAGTCCTGTTGGTGACAGGGCAAAGAGAGAAAACTGCATTTACAACACAGCTGAGAGCACATGGAGGCTCATAATGCAGCCAGAGACTCCATTTCCTTGCCCAAATTTTCCAGTATGAAGGAAAATAAAGATAAAACATGGGTCCAAAAGAGCATTTATTTGTGGGCTGCACGGGCAATTAAAAAGCAGAGAGATTTTAGCATCGTGGTTTTATCTGCAGGGAGCTGAAGCACAGAATTCCAGGATGTTCTTCCTTTGGTCACAGAGAGGGATGAACAGCTGAGCAATGCTTTCCCTAACATTCAGTTATTTCAATCTTCGGGATATTTTTTCCCCGTGCTGCAGAGGCAGCAATAAAATCCACGTGGGGCGTTCTCAAACCACCTTTGAGTGAGTGAATCATCTCCCCACACGTACAAGTGCAAAGCATTTCTTGGGAAGACGTAAAAATCCCTTTATTTCCCAGTCTGGCTCGAGCTGCTGCCCATAAAACACAGATCCAGGGAGCAACAGAGCTGGGAGAGCTCTGCTGCAGTGAGGCAGCTCGAGGCAGCTGAATGTGCTCAGCTCTGCAGTCTGTGAATAAAAATCCCTGAATTCTGCAGCCAGAGCACCTCTCCTCCCACGCCAGAGCTCCCTGCAGGCAGCACATTCCCGGTGGTGTCCTTAGGGATGGGAGTCCAGGATTTCTGTGGGATGGAATAGGAATCACCTCCAGCACTCCGGGTTTATTTTAATATCACTTAATTGAAAGGTTTGCAGAGGTCTGCAAATACTCATCTCCATTTCAGCTCTTTCATCCCTGGCACTTCTCCTCCTGGAGAGAAAAGGGCTTTGCACCACTCTGAGGCAGAGATTAAATTATAAATTACCCGGCGTGGATGAGAGGCTCTCACAGCAGAGGTTACTGGGAGAATCAGGGCGTTTATTGGCACTAAGTGAAGATAAGGAGTTGCTGGTTTTAATTTTTGAAATTTTTTTGTGGGAAATATTTTTGTATATTTTTTGGTGCAATTTTTTTTGGATAAATATTTCACTGCCATGAAACTGCAGTTGTGTTTTCCCTTTTTTAACATCTCCATCTCTTAGCCCTATCTATGACTCTCGATAAAACCTTAAATGGTAAAAACTTGAGTATTAAAACTTCAATTTCAGACTTTTTTTGTATCTTTTAATCATGTTCACATGAATAAATCTTTACTAATTCTTTTCAGTTGGCTTGATCATCATAATCATATTTTTCTTGTTTGTTAAATGTACATTTATCATTCTTCCCACAATCTTATCCTCAGTCCAATCCCAGTCCCAGGGTGTGTTTCCTCTAGACTTAATTGATGCCAAAAGGAGTTCAGAGCCTGTTTTTCTGGAGAAGACCTTAAGGATATTCAGTATTTTTTAGTATCCAGCACTTGCTCTGTGACTATTTTAGACCCTTTAAAAGCTCTCAGGTTGGTGGAAACTCGCAGCATCAATTTGGCTTTTATAGAAAAGAAATGTATTATTGAAATAACAACATCCTTTGGCCCCAGTAATTAACCAACAGGGAGGTGGGACATTAATTGTGGGACACTTCCCTGGCTGGCCCATTGCAGTGGGGTGAAATTCCCCCAGCAGTGCAAGAGCTGCAGTTTTGAGGCCTCCACAGCAAAAAAAAAAAAAAAATCAGAGATAAATCTTCAAGGCTCTGCTGATTCCCAAACAGGGCCCTCAGAACTGCCTGGAAATGGCTTTAACTCTGCTTTTCCAGGAGAAGAACATTCAACTCTGCTTTTCCAGGAGAACAACCTGGCCATTTCTCCTGAGGCAGGACAAGGCACCTGAGCTGGGGCTGCAGAGAACAGGCAGGGGACTGGGAAGGAGGAGGCAGATTTCTCCTTTATTTCCCATTTTCCTGCTTCTCCTCATGGGCTCCATGAGAGGCTGTTTGTGAAGCTGAGAAAGGACATTGCAGAGGCTGAAGGAAGCAGGGAAGGTCCTGTTTCACCTTTCAACACGGGATAAAGCAGCTGGGCAGCGCTGTTGGTTTGCAGGGGAGGGTTTTGGGGTGGATTCTCCCTGGTTTGTGCCTGGTGCAGCTGGAATGAGCTTTGGGAAAGCTGGGAGAGCTCCCTGATGCACAGCACTGTGTGGCTCCATGCCCTGGAATTTTGTGGGATACAGGCACCAAAGAGATAAAATGATGGGAGCAAGAAATAACCAGGAGAGAAGAGAGGGTAGCAAAGGGTTTCCAAGTGAGGAATTCACTGAACCGTGCAACCAGGAGTGCTCTGTGCCACGGTTTGTGTTGCTACATGTGCATTATAGATCCAGCCAAGGTTCTCTCTCCCAGTTCCGTGCTTTGGGCTGGAATTCCTGGAAATCTGCAGTTTGTAGAGGATAAAACAAACTTTAAGTTCTCTGTGTTACTCCTTCGTGGCCTGAAGGAGAGGTTTGCATCTCCCAGTGACACCTCAGAGGGCTGGGAGGGTCATGAGCTGGCGCTGTGCTAGAGGAAAATCCTGCATGGCTTTGGGAAAGGTTTCCTTGGTGTTCAGAGGCTGTTCAGAGGCTCTCATATCCCCAGCAAAGCAGATTTAAGTCCACAAACACCCCAAAAATTGTTACCAGATTGGAGGATCTGGGTGAGTCAGTCACTCCTCACACGCCTTCACAGTGGCTCTGGAAAGCAGCAGCTTTGGCATCTCAGATTTCTGGTGAACATTTCCCCTTCCCAGCTTTTGTTTCCCTAATCCCACCACAGGCTCTCTCGGAATTTACGCCCTCGCAGCACCCACAGGACTGACGTGGCTCTCCAACGTGTGGCAATAACAATAAACCATGGAAATGGCACCTCAGGGCCAGTTGGGACACAGGTTCGTCCTGCTGAGGGGAGATGTGCTTTGAAAAGGTTTCAGGGAAGGTTTTGTACAAGCTGCAATTTTGAAGTACTGGGGGAAAGATTTCAAGATAGCTTTTTTATGATTTCAAGCCAAATTTGTAAATTTCAGGAGAAGATGCTTTGCTTTTTATGCCCGTTGCACATCCTGGAAAGCAGATTCTTGAATACTTTTGGGGTGTTTTTTTTGTTTTGGTTTTTTTTTTTTAGTTTGGCTACAAGCAACTTGTTTTCCACATCCCTTTTTCTTTTGAGTGTGCACATGAAGAGAGCAAAGAGGAAACTGTCTCATTCCCCAGGGATGTCTCAGTGAGCCTGGGATGCTCCTTCTGCTGGATTTGCTCATTTGGGAGTGTGGCAGTGCTGGTTCCCTCTAATCCGAGCACACAAGTGGCACAACCTGGGCTGTTCCTGTCACTAAAATCACCTTTAATTTGGTAATTTGTTTTAAGACCACAAAGCTGGGGGATGTTCTGACTCTGCAGATTTGGCTGCAGGAGTGGGAGGTGTTTTGGCAGCTCCTGCACAGCCAGGAGGGAGCAAAGGCCCAGCACAGGCAGGTGCAGGTGCATTTTGGGGCTGTTTCCCCCAGGGGTGTGTGTGGAACAGCTGGGGGTGGGCAAAAGGGAAGGGAGGAGTTATTCCTGACAGAAATGCAGCTGGTGAATAAAACAGGAGGCAGCCACTGAGCCTCAGAGGAGGGGAAAAAAAAACCCCAAGCAAAAACTTCCTGCAGATTTCATTTGGGCTGGGCAAGAGCGTCCAAATGTGGAGTTGCCATCCCTCTCTTCTGAGCCAAATCATCCCTCGGGAGCTTGTCTCGCCTGGAGCAGCCTGCACGGAGCTGGGAGATGCTGTGGGAGAGGAAGGAAAAGGGTGCAGCAAGGGTTAATCCTGGATTTGCAGGTCCCTGGGGGAAAACTGGGAAAAATTCGGGGCTCCTCCAGCGCCTCCTTCTGGGAATTCGCCCCCGGGCAGCTGCGGTTTGGGGGATAAGGGAGGGCAGAGAGGGAGCAGAAGCTCCTTTCGCTGGACTTTTTGAGGGGGGAAACCTCCTGCAGGAGCTCCAGGGTGTCAGGAGAGCACCAGAGGCAGCTGCAGCCCCAGGGCAAACCTGGGGCCGAGTGTCTCTGCATCCTTAGGGAGGAATGGCACGTGGGAAAGAGGGATTTGGCTTTCTTCCAGTGGAAAAGGAGGGGAAACTCTATTGCCGGAGCCCTTGGCAGTGCCCTCTGCTTTGTCCAAACGTGGTGGTGGGACCTGAGCTGCACCCAGGGATTTATGGATGTCCTGAGGAAGAGGGGGAAGGGGTTGTCCGAGCCCTGCGGCCAGGAGGAGCCCAGGGAGAGCATTTGCTCCCTCTGCCTGCTCCCTGCTCCCTCTGGAAAGCTGCTGCTGCAGCAGGTCCAGTTCTGGCAAAAGTTCAACGCTGCACCAGCCCGAAAGGGAGAGGAGAAGGGAGGGAGAGAGGAGGAGAGTCCCGCAGAAAGGAGGAGCTCCGGAGCTCCGGGCCGCCTTTGGCCGGCAGCAGAACTGCTGCAAGCTGGGGAAGCGCTGCAAAGAGCCCGTTTCCCTTTTCCATCAGCAATTCCTGCCGTGCTCCAGCTTCCAGAGGCTGGAAGGGAACAGGCTTTTAGCACCGCCAGGCCTCGCCCCGAGAGCTGCAGTTTGTGTTTTATACCACATAAAACTCACCCCGAGTACCAAAAATGCCGCAGCGAGAGGATTGGGATGTCCATGGGAGCAGAACAGTTTTGTCCCAGGGAAGGTGGTTCGGTTTTTAGTGAGAGAAGGGGCCAGGTAAAATTGGGTGAGGGGAGAAAAAAAGTCCATTTACAGCCCAAATCAACAACACTCAGGAGGAAGGTGTTAAATGAGGAGTAGAGAGGTGGGATGGGAACAGATGGAAAATCAAGAGTGGGTTTTGTACCAGCCTTGGGGCTGTTCTCCCTCGTTCCTGACACCCTTCCCAAGCACTGACACACACGGCAGAGCCTGTGGACACCAAGTGCTGCTCCACGCCACGACCAGGCTGCAGGAACTGGGCCCAGTCCTGCAGTGGCATTGGCAAGAGCCCGGCTTCCCACTGTGGGATGGAGTTCCCCACTGTAGGATGGAGCTTCCCACTGTGGGATGGAGCTTCCCACTGTGGGATGGAGCTCCCCACCTGCCCTCACACCCCTGACAAAACAATCCCAGGTGCTTGTCCCGTGTGCACCTCCCCTGTTCCTGCTGCAGGGGAGCAGCCTCAGCCGTGTGCGGCTGCGAATTCATCCCATTTCCCCCCTTTTTTTGCTCCCATGCCAGTTCTTAAACCAATTACACTCCTGTCAGAATTTGGAGGGGTGCAGGACAGGAGGGATCAGCTGCTCCTGAGGAGCGGGAGGTGAAATGGCCGAGTGGGAGCGAGCAGCAGCTCCTGCGGATCCCGGGGAGTGCGGTGGTGTCCCTGGATTGCAGAGGGAGCTGGGAACACCCCGGCCCTGCCGATGCTCTCCCTGCAGCCAGGCCCCGGGGAAGGGGCTCTGTGGTTTTGGGGTGGCTTTGGCGGGCGCTGGTTTTGGCAGGGAGATTTTGGGGCAGGGGTCCGGCGTGGCCGGGGGTCTCTCCCGCAGGGATTGCCGCTGGAGAAGGGCAGGAGCTGTGCCGGCAGCCGGGCAGGGCCGTGCCACGGCCCCGTTTTGCCTCAGGAGGAGGACGGATGGATGGAGGGATGGATGGATGGATGGATGGATGGATGGATGGATGGAGGGATGGATGGAGGGATGGATGGAGGGATGGATGGATGGATGGATGGATGGATGGATGGATGGATGGAGGGATGGATGGATGGATGGATGGATGGATGGATGGATGGATGGATGGAGGGATGGATGGATGGATGGATGGATGGATGGATGGATGGATGGATGGATGGATGGATGGATGGAGGGATGGATGGAGGGATGGATGGATGGGATGGATGGATGGATGGATGGATGGATGGATGGATGGATGGATGGATGGAGGGATGGAGGGATGGATGGATGGATGGATGGATGGATGGATGGATGGATGGATGGAGGGATGGATGGATGGATGGATGGATGGATGGATGGATGGATGGATGGATGGATGGATGGAGGGATGGATGGAGGGATGGATGGATGGATGGATGGATGGATGGATGGATGGATGGATGGAGGGATGGATGGAGGGATGGATGGATGGATGGATGGATGGATGGATGGATGGATGGATGGATGGATGGATGGAGGGATGGATGGAGGGATGGATGGAGGGATGGATGGATGCTGAGTCACTCCCGCAGCTCCTCCACCCAAACTCCCCAGCCTTTCCCGCAGTGAAAAGGATGGAGGCAGCTCATTCTTCTCCCACAGCCTGACTTTTGTTTCTCTTTCCTCTCTTCCTCTCGTTTTTTCCCCCTTCCCAAGTCCCAGTCAAAAGGAATCATTGCTTTAAATTGCTTTAAAATAAAGATCTACGGCTGCGGCTGCCATGAGGGGCGGCTGAATCCTTTCTCCTTTGCTAATGGATCTTCCCGTTCCTCGGGAGAGCAGCAATAATCTTTGATGCACACAGAGAATGCTGCAGCAATTTTCGTCTTTAAAGGAGCCCTCCCGGGCACTCCGTGAGTCAGCACCGATTCTCCATCGCTGGCACTTCTTGGAAGAAGGGCTGGGCTGGGGAAAACTTGATTTTTTTTTTTTTTTTTCATTTCTTGCAGGAATTGGCAGCAATAAAAAGCTCTCTGCTGCTGCTTTGCACTGCCTGCTGTACAAGCGACTCCTTTAACCTCTTTTTCCTCTGGGATTGCTGCAGAAGAGCTCAGGAAAACTCAGAAATTGCCCAGTGTGCAGCTTTGGGGAAAATGGGAAGGGGAAAGATGCACCGAGGCCAGGCAGGGTGGAGCAGCCTGGGCAGGGGAAGGTTCCTGCCCATGGCAGGGCTGGAATGAGGTGGGATTTAAGGTCCCTTCCAACCCAAGCCAGCCTGGGATTCTGTGGATCATTCATTGCCTCCAGCTCTATTTTTAAAATCCTACTTTCATTTGTTCAGAACTTTTATGCAGAATTTTAAAAAGAAAAAAAAAAAAAACCAACACCCAAGCCCAACTTTTGCTATAGAATCTCTTTTGCCTTCCCATATTTTATTTCGAAGTGCAATAATGGAGGTGCATTTTAATATAAATAAAAATATTTTAATAGTAATATTAATTTTATAGTAACTGTGCATTTTTAATTCGAAGAGCATTACTGCACTGTTGTGTCTTGTTTCCTTATGACAAAGTTTTTTAATTAAGTGATAATGTGCAATTTTTTTCCAGAGCACTTGTAGATTTATACAGTGAAGTTTAAATATTAACATTTTATCCTCTTTTTGTAGTGTTTAACCCCATGTAGTGTTTAGAAAATCCTGCATGTAACACCTTTTGTTTTTAGGGTTTTTTTCCATGATGATCACACTGTAAATAATTGTAAAATGCATAAAATGGTGAAAGAGATGCAAAAATAAACATTTTACTATTTGAGAAACCATTAAAATCCAGTTTCTCCTCCATTTCAGGACCAGCCAAAACCAGGTGTGGGTAGTCCCAGAATAAATCTGCCTCATTAACAATTCCTGGCCTGAAATCTCCCAACAGAAATGAAAATATCCATGGGAGCAGCAGGACACCACGGCTGCACATGAAAAACCCTGATCCCTGCTCTGCCATTTATAACTCTGGCTTTTATTTCAGTTTGGAGGCCACAAATCCAAATGTCACCCGTTATCCTTGGCCCTAAATCTCACCCAGCCCAACTCCTGACTCCTTTGGGAACATGACTTCCAGAAGTTTCTACAAGGACAGAACTTGAAAATTTGTTCCTGAGCTCTGAAATTCTGGCTTTTCCCGAGCTGCTCGTGAGGTGCAGCAAAAACCTTCTCCCTGTTCCTTGGAATTTGCTCACCAAGTTATTGCTCCCAATTTTAAATCCGTTTTTGGCTCAGCTGCTCGGCTGGGGGGGAATGCAGTGGTGGAGGGTGAATGTTGGAGTTCAGAGCTGCAGTGGGGGCTTGGAATTAGGAAATCCTTTTTCTCCAGCCCTGTAATTTCCACCTGGTTGTTTCTCCAGCCAGAATTGTCTGTGTGACATCAAATCCTTTTTCTCCAGCCCTGTAATTTCCACCTGGTTGTTTCTCCAGCCAGAATTGTCTGTGTGACATCAGGTACAGCAGGATTTGATCCGAGCAGCCTGCAGGGGATGGATCAGATCACCAAGGAGTGTGTGTGGGAAGGTGCAGGTCCTCCCCTCTCTCTGTGTCTCTGCCTTCCTCCCACACTCCTCAGCAAAGTCTGCAGGGCTCATAAACTCCTTGGGAACATTTGGAACTGATCCCTCGGAGCCTTCTCTGGGAGCAGCTCGTTTCTGCCACACTTTGAGCAGCTCCAAAAGGAGCATTAAAGCCCAGGCTCCTGAAATGTAAGGGTTCATCAAAGAAATCAAATTAAAGGATGGAGGAAAATGAAGAGCAGAGGAAGCCCCAAGGTTTTCCCAGTGATTGGACTTCAGTGGGTGTTTCTGTGTATGACAGTACCAGAGGGAAACCTTGTCTTGTTCTGGAGCTTTTCATCTGCAGATCTCAAGAGGCATCACAGATAGGAATCAGCTTCAAAGCAGGTTTGGATTGTCCTGGCTAAATGATAGAAGATCCTTTCAGTGGCCCTGGCAATGTTCCTGTTGCATTTGCTCATTAAAAACACCACAGGCACCCAGTGGCTCCTCATGAGCTGCTCCAAAATTAGCCCCCTGCCAAATGAACCCCAAATGGGGCCATTTCTCCCAGTGCCTTACGTTCATGGATTTGGTTATTGATCCCGCTGCAGAATCCGAGCTGTGCCCTGCCGAAGGGCAATGCTGCGTGTGCCCTGCCCTGTGCCAGCCTCTGCAGTGACCCCTGTGTGTGTGTCCTGCCCTGTGCCAGCCTCTGCAGTGACCCGTGTGTGCCCTGCCCTGTGCCAGCCTCTGCAGTGACCCCTGTGTGTGTCCTGCCCTGTGCCAGCCTCTGCAGTGACCTGTACATGTGTCCTGCCCTGTGCCAGCCTCTGCAGTGACCCCTGTGTGTGCCCTGCCCTGTGCCAGCCTCTGCAGTGACCTGTGTGTGTCCTGCCCTGTGCCAGCCTCTGCAGTGACCCCTGTGTGTGTCCTGCCCTGTGCCAGCCTCTGCAGTGACCCCTGTGTGTGCCCTGCCCTGTGCCAGCCTCTGCAGTGACCTGTGTGTGTGTGTGCCCTGCCCTGTGCCAGCCTCTGCAGTGACCCGTGTGTGTCCTGCCCTGTGCCAACCTCTGCAGTGACCCCTGTGTGTGTCCTGCCCTGTGCCAGCCTCTGCAGTGACCTGTACATGTGTCCTGCCCTGTGCCAGCCTCTGCAGTGACCCCTGTGTGTGCCCTGCCCTGTGCCAGCCTCTGCAGTGACCTGTGTATGTGCCCTGCCCTGTGCCAGCCTCTGCAGTGACCCCTGTGTGTGTCCTGCCCTGTGCCAGCCTCTGCAGTGACCCCTGTGTGTGTCCTGCCCTGTGCCAGCCTCTGCAGTGACCCCTGTGTGTGTGTCCTGCCCTGTGCCAACCTCTGCAGTGACCCCTGTGTGTGTCCTGCCCTGTGCCAGCCTCTGCAGTGACCTGTGTGTGTGTCCTGCCCTGTGCCAGCCTCTGCAGTGACCTGTGTGTGTGCCCTGCCCTGTGCCAGCCTCTGCAGTGACCTGTGCATGTGCCCTGCCCTGTGCCAGCCTCTGCAGTGACCCCTGTGTGTGTGCCCTGTGCCAGCCTCTGCAGTGACCCCTGTGTGTGTGTCCTGCCCTGTGCCAGCCTCTGCAGTGACCCGTGTGTGTGCCCTGCCCTGTGCCAGCCTCTGCAGTGACCCCTGTGTGTGCCCTGCCCTGTGCCAGCCTCTGCAGTGACCTGTGCATGTGCCCTGCCCTGTGCCAGCCTCTGCAGTGACCCCTGTGTGTGCCCTGCCCTGTGCCAGCCTCTGCAGTGACCCCTGTGTGTGTCCTGCCCTGTGCCAGCCTCTGCAGTGACCCCTGTGTGTGCCCTGCCCTGTGCCAACCTCTGCAGTGACCCATGTGTGTGTGTCCTGCCCTGTGCCAACCTCTGCAGTGACCTGTACGTGTGTCCTGCCCTGTGCCAACCTCTGCAGTGACCCCTGTGTGTGTCCTGCCCTGTGCCAGCCTCTGCAGTGACCCCTGCGTGTGTCCTGCCCTGTGCCAGCCTCTGCAGTGACCCCTGTGTGTGCCCTGCCCTGTGCCAGCTTCTGCAGTGACCCCTGCGTGTGTCCTGCCCTGTGCCAGCCTCTGCAGTGACCCCTGTGTGTGTCCTGCCCTGTGCCAGCCTCTGCAGTGACCCCTGTGTGTGCCCTGCCCTGTGCCAGCCTCTGCAGTGACCCCTGTGTGTGCCCTGCCCTGTGCCAGCCTCTGCAGTGACCCGTGTGTGTGTCCTGCCCTGTGCCAGCCTCTGCAGTGACCTGTACATGTGCCCTGCCCTGTGCCAGCCTCTGCAGTGACCCCTGTGTGTGTCCTGCCCTGTGCCAGCCTCTGCAGTGACCTGTACATGTGCCCTGCCCTGTGCCAGCCTCTGCAGTGACCCCTGTGTGTGTCCTGCCCTGTGCCAGCCTCTGCACTGACCCGTGTGTGTCCTGCCCTGTGCCAACCTCTGCAGTGACCCCTGTGTGTGTCCTGCCCTGTGCCAGCCTCTGCAGTGACCTGTGTGTGTCCTGCCCTGTGCCAGCCTCTGCAGTGACCTGTACATGTGTCCTGCCCTGTGCCAGCCTCTGCAGTGACCCCTGTGTGTGCCCTGCCCTGTGCCAGCCTCTGCAGTGACCCCTGTGTGTGTGTCCTGCCCTGTGCCAGCCTCTGCAGTGACCCCTGTGTGTGTCCTGCCCTGTGCCAGCCTCTGCAGTGACCTGTACATGTGTCCTGCCCTGTGCCAGCCTCTGCAGTGACCCCTGTGTGTGCCCTGCCCTGTGCCAGCCTCTGCAGTGACCTGTGTGTGCCCTGCCCTGTGCCAGCCTCTGCAGTGACCTGTGTGTGTCCTGCCCTGTGCCAGCCTCTGCAGTGACCTGTACATGTGCCCTGCCCTGTGCCAGCCTCTGCAGTGACCTGTACATGTGTCCTGCCCTGTGCCAGCCTCTGCAGTGACCCGTGTGTGTGTGCCCTGCCCTGTGCCAGCCTCTGCAGTGACCTGTACGTGTGTCCTGCCCTGTGCCAGCCTCTGCAGTGACCCCTGTGTGTGTCCTGCCCTGTGCCAGCCTCTGCAGTGACCCGTGTGTGTGTCCTGCCCTGTGCCAGCCTCTGCAGTGACCTGTGTGTGTGCCCTGCCCTGTGCCAGCCTCTGCAGTGACCCCTGTGTGTGTCCTGCCCTGTGCCAACCTCTGCAGTGACCTGTGTGTGTGTCCTGCCCTGTGCCAGCCTCTGCAGTGACCCCTGTGTGTGTGCCCTGCCCTGTGCCAGCCTCTGCAGTGACCCCTGCGTGTGCCCTGCCCTGTGCCAGCCTCTGCAGTGACCCCTGTGTGTGTCCTGCCCTGTGCCAGCCTCTGCAGTGACCTGTACATGTGTCCTGCCCTGTGCCAGCCTCTGCAGTGACCCATGTGTGTGTCCTGCCCTGTGCCAGCCTCTGCAGTGACCCCTGTGTGTGTGCCCTGCCCTGTGCCAACCTCTGCAGTGACCTGTGTGTGTCTGCCCTGCCCTGTGCCAGCCTCTGCAGTGACCCCTGTGTGTGTGCCCTGTGCCAGCCTCTGCAGTGACCCCTGTGTGTGCCCTGCCCTGTGCCAGCCTCTGCAGTGACCCCTGTGTGTGTCCTGCCCTGTGCCAGCCTCTGCAGTGACCCCTGTGTGTGTGCCCTGCCCTGTGCCAACCTCTGCAGTGACCCGTGTGTGTGTCCTGCCCTGTGCCAGCCTCTGCAGTGACCCCTGTGTGTGTGCCCTGCCCTGTGCCAGCCTCTGCAGTGACCCCTGCGTGTGCCCTGCCCTGTGCCAGCCTCTGCAGTGACCTGTGTGTGTGTCCTGCCCTGTGCCAGCTTCTGCAGTGACCTGTATATGTGTCCTGCCCTGTGCCAGCCTCTGCAGTGACCCGTGTGTGTGTGTCCTGCCCTGTGCCAGCCTCTGCAGTGACCTGTGTGTGTGCCCTGCCCTGTGCCAGCCTCTGCAGTGACCTGTGTGTGTGTGTGTCCTGCCCTGTGCCAGCCTCTGCAGTGACCCCTGTGTGTGTGCCCTGCCCTGTGCCAACCTCTGCAGTGACCTGTGTGTGTCCTGCCCTGTGCCAGCCTCTGCAGTGACCTGTGCATGTGCCCTGCCCTGTGCCAACCTCTGCAGTGACCCCTGTGTGTGTGCCCTGCCCTGTGCCAGCCTCTGCAGTGACCCGTGTGTGTGTCCTGCCCTGTGCCAACCTCTGCAGTGACCCCTGTGTGTGTCCTGCCCTGTGCCAACCTCTGCAGTGACCTGTGTGTGTCCTGCCCTGTGCCAACCTCTGCAGTGACCCCTGTGTGTGTGCCCTGCCCTGTGCCAACCTCTGCAGTGACCTGTGTGTGTGTGTCCTGCCCTGTGCCAGCCTCTGCACTGACCCGTGTGTGTGTGCCCTGTGCCAGCCTCTGCAGTGACCTGTGTGTGTGTCCTGCCCTGTGCCAGCCTCTGCAGTGACCTGTGTGTGTGCCCTGCCCTGTGCCAGCCTCTGCAGTGACCCCTGTGTGTGTGCCCTGCCCTGTGCCAGCCTCTGCAGTGACCCCTGCGTGTGTCCTGCCCTGTGCCAGCCTCTGCAGTGGCCCCTGCACAACACGGCTCTGGCTGGCAGCAGACACACCACCCCGGCCGCTGACAGGAGTGATTCACACAACAGGGCACAGAATCGCCTTCCATGCTGGGATCACTGGGATTGGGTCACTGGGATGCAGATCTGCCACCTGAACCCCCCCCTGCTGCAGCCACTGCTGCACACCCTGGGAGCCTGGGCTGGGCTGGGGGGAAAATTCTCCCATGGACAGACCAAAGTGGGCACTGGGGAGCTGCAGATGGGTCCCAGTTAAAGCCCTGAGCATTCCCAGTGCCCTTCATGAGGAGCAGGAGGTGGAGCAGGCCCTGTTTCTTCCAGCCTCTGTCAGCCCAATTTAGAAAAAGCTTTATATTCTCTTTTCCCTTTATAGTTCTCTTTTATATTCTCAGGGTGTTTTGTGTACAGGTTATCAATGGTGAGTTTATTGGTGGAATGATTATTAATGGAATAATTGATTAATTACTGCACTGGGAAGGAGGGAGCATGGACTGAAATACAGAGTTAGGGCCTGGCTATCAGAATGTTAAAGAACATTGATTTATTAACATTGAAGGGCACCTCTGTATTATGGATATGACACTGTCTGTCATTACCTGGGCCTTGCTCAGGGCTATTTTATTTTAAAATAAAATCCCTGGCAGTTTCAAGGTGTCAGAGCAAGGGAATGAATGTGGTCCCAAGGCTGGTGTCGCTGGGGATTTATTTCTCTGGATCAGGCCCTCCCTGATCAGCGTTACAGCTCTGACACAGGAGCAAATCTTCCCCCATTCCAGAAAATCCAGGCATGAGCAGTTTTAGGAGCAGCACAGAGATGTCCGTAGGTGATTTCCTGAGCGCACCAGGAGCAGGGCAGGGACCTGAATTCAGCCCCACTGCCACCCCAGAAACACCCTGTTCTCGTGGCACAGAAATGACGACTCCAGTAAAAAATGAGAGAGGCCAAAAGCTGCCCAGCTGCAGCCCCAGAGAGCCCAGGTTTGGGATTCCTCTGGGTTTATACCTGGCTGTGGTGCACAGCAGGGCTTGTCTCATCCTCTGCCCCAAACGTGCAGCCCTTTGTGAGGCACCTGCCTAGAACAGCCAGGAATAAAGGCATAAATTAGGCTGCTGAGGAGCCTGGAGAGTCTATTCCACGTGCAGCTGCTGCAACGTTTTTAATTCAATTTATTAAAGGATATAGACATCAGCTCTATTAAATTACCTGCCCATGAGGAAGGGGGGATGGAGGGACCATTAGCAAATGCCATTTGCTGACCTCAGCCTTGGCCACGGGGGGAGATGAATTATGAACAAAGACACATCCCCCCGTTGTGGTTATCCCAGAAGGAAGAGGCTGAAAGGGCCAGCACATCCATTATTCCTGGGGACCAGGGGATGGGGCCTGGGCAAGGGACAGATGTGAGATGTGATGGATATTCCTGATTACAGCCCCAACAATGGCTGAGCAGGGGGATCCTGCTGGGCTTGGGCTCACCCTGAATTTAATGAGGCTGATCTGCCACCTCTGCACCCTGGCAGGGATTGGAAGGAGCAGGATAAGGCCCGGTGTTGGATACTGGGGTGCTGTCAGGGCACAGTTGTGCTGTCCCTGAGAGGGGCAGAGCCCTGCCCGGGCTCCTGCCACTGCCCCAGGGATGGAGGCACCTCTGGTGCTCTGCAGTGACAGCTCCACACCTGGAAAAAACCCATCAGGTGTCCTTGGCTTCCAGCTCTCTTCCCCCACACAGGCCCTTCCCGCCCAGAGAGCAAAACATAAACTGTTCTGAAGCTGCTCTAATTAATCCTCACCTCCCAAAAGATGGGAATGAAATCAGATTTTATTCAGAATTTTTAGATAATTCAGATTTTTTTTTTACCAGCAGATCCACATTCCAGCCCAGAGAGCAAAACATAAACTGTTCTGGGGCTCCTCTAATTAATCCTTACCTCCCCAAAACTGGGAGTAAAATCCAGATTTATTGAGATTTTTTAGATAATTCAGGCTTTTTTACCAGCACACCCACTTTCCAGCTATTTGATGAGACATTTTCCTCCAAATGCTTTTGATTGGAGTGTTTCAGGCCTGTTCCGAGCCCTGACCTTGCTTTGCTTTTCAGAGCTGTTCTGTTGCTCCCATTATGTTTTCCTGGTTTAGGGCTAAACCCCAGCGTGCCTCCAGAGGATAAATAATGTATGGAAGCAAGCAGGAAGCTGTCTAGAAGATAATTGCCTGCGGTCCAGTAATTTGGAGTCCCATTTCAGGTCACATTTCACTCCTGAAGGCCAATCCCACCAGCAGTGCTCGTGCAAGGAGCTCTTTGGGATCAGGTCATTGCTGCTGCTCCCCTGTCCACCTTTTGGTCCATTGATCGGTGTGCAGCTGCAGGCCCCAATCAATCAATCAATCAATCAATCAATCAATCAACCAATCAGTCAATCGGATCAGGCCCTGCAGCTGATCAATGGCTGCATTTAAAAGCCTGCAGATCATGTTACAAGGGCACCTGCTCCTGTGGGCTCAGCAGATGTGGCTGCAGGCTGGGATTTGGCAGGCTGGAAATGGGATTAAAGATGAGCCAGGCTCTCCTGCACCCCACCCTGCTGACTTCGCTGGCAGGGGTCTGTTCAAACCCCTTTTTGTGCCTTTCTGGCACAACCTGAAATTTGTTTGGGTTTTTTTTTTCCTTCTGTTCTGCTCTTTGCACAAAGCAAAAGGAGTTTCCCATCGGAGAAGCTGCCCCAGCCCTGCCTTTGCTGATCAATATCACACACACAGTGACTAAACATCCACTGGGAAAGCAATTAACTCCCATTATTTTCCCTGAATCCCGCCCTGGAGGCACCAAGCAGTGCTGAGGAAGTGCAGCTGCGATGGAGCTGAGCAGTTCAGGGGATCTCTTACCAGCCATCACCAGGATTTATTTCCTTCCATTGGATGTGCAAAAATGTGCATTTTATTTTTGTCAGTCAGCCGCTCTTTTGTCACTTTTGCACATTCTCATACGTGACATTTTGACATATTAATCATCTTCTGGAGGCTCATCCCAGTGGGAAGATGATATTAAAAAGCTGAGAATGAAATATCCACGTTTGTGGGAGTTTTGGAGGAGAACTCTACAAGGAGAGATTCCCCCTGAGATATTGGGAATTTATAAGGCAAGTAAACAATGGAAGATTTGCCCAAACTGACACAAAGCAGTGAGGAAGAGCAATAGGAACGTGGATGTTATTCCCAGTTATCCACTAATCACTGTCCCTCCTGAAATCCCACGTAAAAACAGAGGAAATTCCACGTAATTCCATACAGGAGAACAACTCCAGCTGTGATCTCACCCATCGAGTGCTTCCCTCCCTCTTTACCCACAGCGTGCCCCAGTAAATCCCTACATCCTAAAGCACTTGAAGAAATTGGGACTCCTGAATTCTCTGGACTTTTAATTAGGGGCCTGCCTTTAATTAGGGCCACAAACCTGCCTGAGTCTCTTACAATTCCACCCAGTCCAGGAGAATATTTCTGCTCCTGATTTCTCAAGCCAGCAGGAGTTTTCTGTGGAATAGGGACAGCCCTGTGCACCCCCATCTCCTCTGGGAGGGGCAGAAATGAAGAGAAACTTTTGGGGTTTTATGCCAAGTGCTTTTAATTCAGTAACAGCCATGACTGAGCCCCACAGACATTAAAATACCCTAAAAATCTGTTTGTTTCACACCATGTTTCAGCTCAGGGATCCTTTTCCCTCCAAACCCCAGTGCCTTACCCTGTTCCACAGCTGATGCTCCCTCCAGATCCCTCTTTCCCATTTATAACAAATTTGTTCTTTCGAAATGCAGAACAGTGGCAGGAACTGTGGTGGGGGGAGAATCCTGAGTCTGCTGCTGTGAGGAACCTTTATTTTCATAATGGGGGCTTCACAAACATGAAGGGAAAAGGAGGAAGAGGTTGGCTCTTCCTTACCAGGCTGCTGATAATTCCTGTTCTCATCCATAACTGCCTGGAGCCCTCCCACTCCAGTGTCCATTGAATTCCAGCCTGATTTTTATAGATCCTGGGATTAAAGGAAGGGAATAGCAGACCCAGGACCACAGGAACACTGTGAGTAAAGCTATAAAATGTTACAGGAAAAATCAAGGATTATGGAATCCTGGAATGGTTGGGGTGGGAAGGGAGCTTAAAGCCCACCCAGTGCCACCCCTGCCATGGGCAGGGACACCTCCCGCTGTCCCAGGCTGCTCCAGCCTGGCCTTGGGCACTGCCAGGGATCCAGGGGCAGCCCCAGCTTCTCTGGGAATTCCATCCCAGCCCCTCCCCACCCTCACAGGGAAGAATTTCTTCTAATATAAGAACCCTCGTACGATTTAAATTTGTGTTACCAGGTGCCAAATCCTGCTTATTTTGCTTCTATTTTTGCCAAAAGGGTGGTTGTGTGAGGAGACATTCAGGATGGATTTTGCCTTTTATCCTTCCCAAGACCATTTTTGCCCAGGCTGGCTGGCACAGCTGCACGGTGACAGCGCCTGAGCTGCCTGGAGATCGCCAGTGACAGCAGAACGTGACACAGATAACAGCAAACAAACTGACCTCGTGTATCCCGTGTGCCACTGCACCAAACCACTCTGTTCTGCTGGAAACAGCTGCTTTCTTTCCCTGATTTTCCTCCTCTCCCTGCTTCCCCCCCCCCCCCCCCCCCCCCACTATTCTTTAAATCCTTTATTCCTCTCTGAAAGACTCCCAGCAAAGATGGTTTATTCTGTGCAGTGCAAATTCACTCTTTCCCTACCCCACTCTGTTCCGTCCTTGTCCGGTGTGCCCCACACTCCCTGTTCCAGCCACCTCTGGATCCTGACCTCATCCAGCCCCCACTTTAAATTAAATTACATCATGCCATGAAATTTCTCCGGCAATTTTTTCTTGTTTGCTCCTTCGGGCACCGCAAGGCCCCAGTGAGGTCACCCCAAAGCTTCTCCTCTCCAGGCTGGACAATCCCAGCCTTTCCTCCCAGCAGAGCTGCTCCATCCCTCTGTTCATCCTGGAGCCTCCTCTGGGCTCTCTGCAGCAGCTCCAGGTCCTCCCTGTGCTGGGCTCAGGGCTGGGGCAGCTCTGCAGGTGGGGCCTCACCTGAGGGGCAGAATTTGGGGAATATTTCTGTGATTGCTCTGCCCTGACTGGGACACTCCTGCAGGAGCCCCAGTCCCACCACGCCCTGAGCTCCACCGTCCCTCCAGCCTGACTCAGCAGGGACAGCCAGGCTCACCCGTGGAGCCAAAAACCCCACCAAAACCCCCTGACAGGTTTTTATTTGTGCTGCTGGAGCTCCAGGAGTTGCTGTGAACACAACAGAGCCCGGTTTCCTGCACCAGGCTCCTGAGCCTGCCGTGTGCTGGAGGGCTCAGTGCCGCTCCTGCCTCTTCCCAGGGCATTTGCTTCGCCCCTTCCCTCTCCAGCCGGGGATGTTTCACCTCTCCCCTCACCCTGCTCTGCATTTTCCCCTGGTTTTCCCCTCCCGCAGCCCCAGGCTGTGAGCAGCAGGGCTGGCAGGGCTCTGGGGCTGACTCTGCAGTGCATCCTCCTCCTGTCCCTGCTGCAGAGGCGTTCACAAGCCCAGAGCTCCCTCAGTGGGCTGCCCTTCACAGGGGAGTGAGGATAATGCTGCTTGGGCTCTTCCCAGATCCAAATCGGTTCTGACCTCGGGGGCTGCTCTAATTTATTGCCTGTGGCAGCTCTTGCACATCAGTGACAGAGCAGGAGTAGGGAGCTGCAGAATCTCCTGTCCAGGTTTCCTCAGATCCTTGCACTGGGCTTTATCCAAGGAAAAGCAGCAATCCAGTGTGGAATAAATGGATTTATTTGGTGATCTGACACAGATTCTTATCCTGAAAGAAATTCAGGTCAGTTGTGAAATTAGAAGTCAAAGACATTCCTTTAGGAGATGTTTCTCTGACTAACTTCAGCAAAGTTCCACTTTTCCCTCATCCTTGTGGTGAAAAGTATCTTCTGAAGCAGAACTGAATTTACAAATAGCTGATTTTCACCAAAAGCAAGGCCTGTGAGAGAGTTGGTGTGGAGCCTGTGCCTCGGTTTACCAGGTAAAGCAGCTGGGCTTGGGAAAACTGCGGAGTCATTCCTGCCTTGCCGTGGAGCTTCGCAGTGAGGATGCAGGAACTCGGCTTCCCAGGCAGGCGTTTCAAAGCCTGCAGCAAGGAGGCAAAAACAACAAACAAAAATATCCTTTCCATGCCCACATGCACAAAAATATCTATGGAAACTTTGTTTGGAGGAGAGGGGCAGTTACAGAGAACACAGGCCACTGCTATCTGGAGTTTCTGCCTCAAACCCTGCAGCTTTTCTGCTTTTTTTTTTTTTTTTTTTTTTTTTTTTTTTTTTGAGGCAATTTGCCCTGAAAAGGGTTAAGCTCTGGGTTTGATGCCAGCATTGCAGCAAGGGGATGAGCAAAGCTGAAGGGCAGCAGGGATGGATGTGCTGCATCTTTAACTGGGTGTGCCCAGCCACTTGCTGCAGTCTCTGCTGCAGTGAGGGCTCTGCTGCCTCGTTAACCCTCTTCGGTTAATGAGAATTGCAGCTGGTGTCACACTCAGACAGAGAATCTGTCTGGAGGTTGATGAGAAACAACAATTAGCCCGTGAAGGGTGGGAAACCTCCCCCAGCACATCCCCCAGCACATCCCCCAGCTCTGCCAACACCCAGCCCAGGGAAACTGTCCCTGATCCTGTGCTTTAGGGAGTTAAAAGGCGCTGCTGGGCACAAAAAGGAGCCAGGCAGAGATTTCAGCACCCGCAGCATCTCGCCCTGCTAGAACTTCACACGGTCATCAAACATTTTCTGCGGAGTCTGCTGGATTTGGCACTTCCAAGGAGATTACTGGGCTGCTGAGTTTCCTTCGGGTTTTTAACACTCCCTTGAACTCATCTGATGTGTGGACATGAAAGGTGCTGCTCCTAAAAGTCCTGAGAAGCAGCTTTTAGAGGATTAAGAGAGAAATTATTTTGAAATCCTGTGTTATGCCTTCACAACTGCAGTGGCTGCTGGGCTGGGCTGGGCTGGGCTGGGCTGGGCTGGGCAGCCACTGGTGCTGTGAGGGTTGGTGATCCAAAGGTTTCCATGGGGTGGTTTGGTGACCCAAAGCTTTCCATGGGGTGTTTTGGTGATCCAAAGCTTTCCATGGGGTGGTTTGGTGACCCAAAACTTTCCATGGGGTGGTTTGGTGACCCAAAACTTTCCATGGGATGGTTTGGTGACCCAAAGCTTTCCATGGGGTGGTTTGGTGACCCAAAGGTTTCCAAGGGGTGGTTTGGTGACCCAAAACTTTCCATGGGGTGGTTTGGTGACCCAAAGCTTTCCATGGGGTGGTTTGGTGACCCAAAGCTTTCTCCAGTCTCGTGAGGGCTTGTTCTCTTTCTATAAAAACAGCCATCTGTGACAGAAATATCATATTAAAATCCCGGGGAATTTGTTTATTCTAAACCCGGGAGACAGCGTTTGCAGGTATTTTTAGACATCTCCTCAGCACACCTGGTAATTCCTTGCTGCTCAGACACTAGTGCTGCTCTCAGAACAATCCCAATGTCAGCAGCTGCACTCGCTGCTCCAAATCTCATCCTTTTTTAATTGAGGTTTTGATCACAATATGCATCTGAGACTTGATCTTCCCTCTGAGAAGCTGGAGATGGTTTTTTTTTTTAACCTAAATCCAAAAGTGATACTTAACCACAATAAAACTATAATTTAGTTGCTGCTTTAATAGCAGCCTGCACGTTCTCACACACTCACGCCTGGGGCTCATGGGTATGCATGAGCTCCTGCAGGATGTGTGGGATCCAGACAAACCCCCCCTGCTCCCGGGAAGGGCTGACTGCAGCATCAATCCCTGCAATTAGGGCAGGGCAGACACCATCCCTGCCGCCTGTGAGGTGCTCGCTGTGCTTTTGGCACTGGGAATGGGAGAAGTTGTTCCGCTCCCTCTGATGCTGTGAAAATTCACAATTCTGAAGCCCCGTGGAGACTTCAGAGGGGGCTGCAGGAAGCAGAGACGTTTCACTCAGCATTAGACAGCGCTGACATTTCCAAAGGGATCGCAGAGACGGGATTGGCAGCTCGGGGCGGGGTGGAACAGAGCGAACCGTTCCGGACCCCAGCGAGCGCCACAGTGAAATAAATGCTGCTGATTCATCCGTGCCTTCCCTTCCCTCGGACGAGCTCTGGTGCCACCAAGTGCCAGTTCCCCAGCCAGGAACCAGCCCTGCCTGCCTGGCACACGCTCCCAGCTGATCCTGCCCGGGGAATGCAGCGGTCTGTGTGGGATCGGAGCTAAAATAACCCTGAAACAGCACTAGGAAGGCTTGAAGTGGGGATTTGCACCATGGATTCTTCCAGAGCCTTAAACCTGATTGCAAATCAGCTGTTAATAAGTTTTTATTAACGTTTATTAAGATTTAGACACGTTCTGAGCTTAAATGTGACTGAAATGGCAGAAACAACAACTCAGGAGTTGACACAGCAGATCCCGCAGCACAGTTTAGACCCAAAAAAGTGCCAAATGCTTCATTGCTGCCCGTGTCCTTCTCCTCCCGGCCAGAGCCTGGGCAGGTTACTCAGCAGAAATGTTCAGGGGTGGCCTGAGAGCCAACGGGGGGGTGCTGGGCTGGGGTTTGCATCCAGGCAAAGAGCTGGAAAGGATCATTCTCTCGGCCCCCGAAATCCAAATCGAAACAGAAAAGGAGGGAAGGTACAGCCTTAGATGGTGGCAGCTTTGAAGCACCGGTGGGGGAGACAATGCCACATCCCGGGGATGCACTGATCTTATGTAATGTCAGATGCAAGAGTGCCAGGACTGACGTCAACAGGGAGCTGGGACATTTTTAGGTGTTCACTCCTGAGTCTCAAGTGGACTGGCTCTGCCAGCACTCTCTGTGCTGCTTGGCTTTGTTTCTCCACCCCTCAAGGTGATCCAGGCTTGTCCTGCATTCCTTCTGCTGTGCTCTGGGAAGGGAACAATGCCTGCGGTTCAGAGCTCAGGTAATACATAAATATGAACTCCTGCTGCTCCCTTCCCGTCAGCAGAGCTTTGCTGGATTGCACCATCTCCAGCAGTTGGGTCTTTCTTTAGCCCTTGATTCCTTTTGAACAAAATGTGGAATACTTTATACCGGCTCATGGTGGTGTGGTAATTACTACAGCAGTGCTGCTAATAAGCCTGGATTGCTTTTGTATGAAATTAAACCAGTGTTAGCAGACAGCTCTGAGTGTTTGCAGCACATCCCTGCTGGAATGGGCACTTCAGTGGAGAATTTTTCCCCACAGTGGATTTTCTAATCACTATTTTCACTGGCAGCTCCCACGTCAGTGAAGACTGGAAGCAGCCACAGGACAGATAAGGCTCTCTGAATTTTCCTTTTCTGCTGTAGAAGAAAGGACAGAGTCCCTCAGACTTGGCAGAGTGGATCACGAACCTCCCCAGGAGCTCAGCCTGCTCCTGCAGTGCTGAACAAAACCTTTGCATGTTCACAGGGCTGGGGATCATAAAGTGACAGCTCCGCTCTGCTCTGCCTCTGCCTTCCCTGCCCTGAACCCATCCATTGTTGTGCCTGAGCCATCCCCCCAGCTGGGGCTCGCTGGGAGCTGAATCACGGCCCCGAACTGAGTCAGAGCGGGGCTGCAAGGGATGGATTTGTGTCTTGTGAGGAACATTCAGAGGTGGGAGAGGTGTCAGTGCAGGCGGAGGGTGGGGCTGATTTACAGCAGCTCAGCTCCTCCACTCTCCTTCGCTTTCCAGTGCACACTTTGGACCAGTAATTAGGGGCTGATGGAAGAAATGTGCATATTTAATGGAAGAAATCTGCTTATTTTCTCTTAGCACAAAAGGCTCCATCCTTTTGGTGCAGTTTTGGGGGTTTTCCCCCATTTCTTAAGCAGTGTGTCTCTAATTCATGTCTGAAGCCTGAGTTAATACCCCGGGCTGGAGGCTCTCATGTCTCTGCTTCTCTCACCACACAGGCTTATTGAAGAAGGTGCCTGGCTCTGGAATCTCACAGAGATTCTCTGAAAGCTGCTGCTGGGTCGGGCACTTTGCCTGACACTGACCAGAGACCTTGATTAATAAAGCAATGATATAATCAAGCCTTCCTGCCTTTCTCTGCAGCGTTGGTGAAATTAGGCTGCTGTGTCAGAGATAACTCTTATTTTGGCTGAGTTACTGGGGCAGGCTATTGACAAGCTGTTCATCTTCCATATCTCCACTAAACTCAATAATTAAAATCCCAACAAACAGGAAGACACGGAGAAGCTTTTCTTCACCCACTACAGCGAGTTCCAAGTTACCAGCAAGAAATTCTATTTTCTTTTCCTTGTTCCAGGCAGTGGGAACAGCTCTGAACGCCTGGCAACAGCGAGCTGACGTCAGCCCAGCACTCCTGAGCCTCAGAAGCTTTGTTAGGAATTCTCCTTGGAGAGAGCCACATCCAGCTCCCGCAGGGACTGCGCGGGTCTCATTCCCTGGGAGCAGAGGGGTGGGAATAGCTGCTGGGTCTGGCTGGATGGGGGTGATTAATTGGTGCTGGTGCTGGGCTGGGAACAGCAAGAGCTGCTTCCCTGCAGGAGAAAGTCCCTTCTGGTCACACAGTGACACCTCCTGTGTGTGGCAGAGCCGCTGCTCTCACTAGCCAGTGCCAGGCAGTGCTTCCCAGTCGCTCCCAGTTCTGTAGGACCTGTGGAGTGAGCGACGCCTCGCCCAGCTGGCAGTGCCCCCTCCCAGTGCCTCCTGCCCTGCTGGGCTCCCACAGTGACTCAGAATGGGCGATTTTACTAAAAAAACCAATTAATATTCGTGTCTGACATCCTCGAACCGAGGCGGGCTGGGTCCGGAGGGGAGCCCGCCGGGGGGATTTGTCACAGGGCTGGGAAGTTTGGGGGTTAAAACCCCAGTGCTTTGTCACTGCTAAAGCCTCAGACAGCAGCTAAAGGCTTGGAAAAGTGAGGCTGTGGGGGTTGTACTCGATGTCCTCAGCGCTAAGGGATCGTGACTCTCCAGATGCACTTCTGTCCCTGCACGGGAGGACGGGATCATTTTCCATCCCACCTCGTGTCCCAGTGCTGCAAGAGCTGGATTTTCATGCAGGAGAACATTAAACCTCTGCTCGCTCTTGCTGTTTGCCGCAGAAACCTCTGAGGCGAGCAGAGCCTTCAGAAATCCCTGCAGGCACCGAAGCACCGCTCGCTGCCCGCAAACCGCTCATTTTCCAGGGATTTATGGAGCTGTTCCCGTCCCTCTCGCGGTGCTGCCGGCAGGGAACCGGCCCATGGCTCCCCAGCATCCCAGACCGGGCTGGGGCTGTGCCAGCGCCGCTCGGGGCTGCTCCCGCTGTGCGGAGCATCCTCTGCCCCAGGCTGGGCTCCGCCCCGCCGGCTCCGGGCTGCTCCTGCCCACGCCGATCTCCTGGTGGCATCTGGCGTTCGACACCGGCAATAGCGGCTCCTTCCGGCCCTGGGGCAGCAGGAATTCCTAAAATAAAGCGCTTTCGGTCTCTTGGTGTGGAGAATATCCAGCCCCAGCCGCGGGCTGGAGGCTCAGACCTCTTAAAAGCAGCTGTAGGATAAGGGGGAATGGCCCAAAGCTGAAGGAGGGGAGGACTAGATGGGATATAACGGAGAAATTCTTCCCTGTGAGGGTGAGGAGGGGCTGGGATGGAATTCCCAGAGAAGCTGTGGCTGCCCCTGGATCCCTGGAAGTGTCCAAGGCCGGGCTGGACGGGGCTTGGAGCAGCCTGGGACAGTGGGAGGTGTCCCTGCCCATGGCAGGGGTGGCACTGGAGGGGATTTAAGGTCCCTCCCAACCCAAATCATTCCCTGGTTCTGTGATTTCCAATTCTCTGCTCCTCCCTACATCCTTTGATTTTGGTATTTAGTGAGTCCTTTCTGAAATTTTGATCACTGATTCTCACCCTTGGGGCTTTGGGATCTCCACTGCCCTCAGCTCTGCTCTCCGTGGCCCCAAAGCAGAGATTTTTCCTGCCTGGTGCAGCTGTAAAATTTTGCAAGCAGGGAGCATCAACATCACCCAGTATCACCCAGTATCACCCAAACCTGGATTTCGGGAATGGAGGAGTTCCCAGGAGAATCCAGCCTCTGGAGAAACAAACCTCACTGTGCCTTTACAATCAATTTCCTTTCAAAATTAAAGCCTTTTCCAAGCCAGAGGGAACTGATTCATAGAGGACACTGAAAGCTCTCAAGTCTCTTATCAGCAGCACTGCAAGCAGCAGTATCCTGGAAAAGAGATTATTGTGCTGCTTTTGTTTCTCAGTTTTGGTTCTCTGCATTGGGAATGTGTCTCTTTCCTCTTCCTCAATGGGACAAAAGGGAAATAAAGTTAAATTAAAAAAAAAAAATAGAAAGATGAAACTCATAAAAGGAGCCAGCATGGGATGAATGGAGAAATTCTTGGGGCTCTGAATGTATCATTGGTGTGCTCATTCATTCCTACGCAAATGCAGCTGAGTCATAAAACGCAGACAGACTTGAATTTTTTAAATTCTAAAATGTGCTTCTGCTTTTTCAGAGCATTTCTTACAAAGATCTCTAAGCTGCTTATGCAAATAAACCAAACCCTGCAAGCAAACACAGACAATTTGTGTTTACAGAGGATGCAAAGAAGATGCTGCCCTTGAGCTGTAAATTATTACTTCTGAAGAATTGCACAGAACCACTCATTATCTGCAGCAAAATCAGGCCCACCTGAGCTCCATAGCTCCATCCTAAGTGGAGATCAGTCTGAGCCACAAAATCTGGGTTTTGTGTGGTTTTTTGGGTCCTTTATTGTCTGTGATTAGGTTTAAAAACCACCTGAGTTCATCAGCTCTAAGATGTGGATTTTATTTTTCTTTTTAGCGGCATTGATTTGTTACTGAAGCAATAATTAAATGTGACAGCAGAGATCAGGAAGCAGCAAATCCTGGGAGAACGCTCAGGTCCTTCCCTGCTGCCGCGCTCTGTCCATCACAATCCACAATTCCCATCCCAAACCAAAACCTGTGACTTTCTTTTAAGAAACAACCCCTAAACCAAGGCTGAACAATCATTTTTTGGTATAAAATGCATCGGAATTCCTTAAGAAAAACACTTTACTCCCACAAGGGGCTGGAAAGGGACTTTGGGGTGCATGGCAAGGGTGGCACTGGATGGTCTTTGAGGTCCCTTCAGATCATTCCATGATCCCAAGCACAATTCCGATATAAATATGTGATTTTGGCTCTCTGCCCTCCTGACTACCAAAATCAGAGGCTTCATTTTAAATGGCAACACTTTTCACACAAACCTCCCAGGATCACGGGGGAAAAAAAATAAAATAAAAGATTGCTGCTTTTAGAAAATAGAATTATTGATTGCCATCTGCTGAAGACAAGTCCCAAGAATTATTGGGAGCTCATTTCCAGCCTGGGAAATGTTGATTAAATCTGACCACACCACCCCCCTGCTGAGGACACTTTCGGGAACAAGGCATTAAAGATGTAAGAGCTGCATTAAATATAAAATAATCGATACCCAGGTCCCAGCTGTGATGGATGGACACCACGGGCACTGCAGGAGGCTCCTCCTCCCAGGCACTTCGGAATTAGCCAGGGCTTCTTAATGAAATCCTGCCAGCACTTCCTCCTTTTAATCTTCCCCATGGTCCGGGAAAAGGAGGGAGGGAGGAGCAGAATTACTGGCACAGGAGGTAAAACGTGAATTGAGAGTTTGGAATTCTCGTGGCACCCCTGGGTTTGGGGCAGTTGTGCCCCCGTGGCTCTGGTTGAGGGTACAGAGGTGCAGGAATAAGGAGAGGACTGGAAAAACTCCACCTGGATTCACACTGGTGTAAAAAGCAGAGTTTCTGCCTAAGATGCCAAAAACTTCACTGAAATTTCATCTTATTGGCCCAACCATCACTCCCAAGGACCATCTCAGCTCCTCAAGTGTTGGCCAAACACCTTCTTGTTCTCAGTGCTAAACCCAAACCCACCCCAGCTCTCCTTGCTGTGCAGGAATTAGGAATTCCCTCATCTTTTCCTCCATCCTTCAGCCTTTTTTTTCAGGGAACCTCCTCCCCCAGGTCGGTGAGAAACACCACGAGAGCAGAGTTTATTCTTCCATCAGGCAGTGAACTGAGCTCTGTCCTGGGGCTCTCATTACAAACCCAGTTTAGGTTCCAAGGTAGATGGGAACAATAGACCAGAAGAAGCCCCAGAGAACCTCAGCACAGAAATTCAGGATTTTATCAGGAATACATTCCCACAGAACATTTCTGTCCCCAGTAATTACTGAGGCAGAGGGCACGGGGGGGCCCAGGCACATTCTCAGTGTCATAAACCTCATCTTGCCCTGGGGACACTTCTGCTGTTCCAAATCCAGCAGAATTCCCTGCTTCCTTTGCACAGTTCCAAACCACCCATGGAGCTGCTCTGTGGGATTCCCTGCACAGAAAACAATATTAGATAACACATGAATGTGGGGTTTTTTTATATGGTTGGAAACAAGGGGCCAAACCCAACCCTGTGACTTTTTAGTTGTGTAGAAATCAAGAGCTGGAGAAGAAAAGGGAAAGGGAAAAGGGAAAGGGAAAGGGAAAGGGAAAGGGAAAGGGAAAGGGAAAGGGAAAGGAAAAGGAAAAGGAAAAGGAAAAGGAAAAGGAAAAGGAAAAGGAAAAGGAAAAGGAAAAGGAAAAGGAAAAGGAAAAGGAAAAGGAAAAGGAAAAGGAAAAGGAAAAGGAAAAGGAAAAGGATCTTTATCTCCAAACATTTTGTAATAAAAGCTGGGAGTAATAAAAGTCCATTTCTGCCAGGCTTGTTCACTCTTTTATTTCCTAGAAATAGTCACAACTTCCAGCCCAAGAGTTTTGATGATGAGATTTTACCCAAGGCCACTGACTTGCAAAACCTTTCCTCACACTCTCAGCAGCTTTCCAGACAGAGGGAACTGCAGCACAACCTTCTGCCAGCCTGGCTGTGGGCTGCTCACGAGCAAGATGAAACAGTGCTGCTGCAGGGAACGATCCTGGCATCACAACTTCAAATGCACCAGCCAGGCGGAATTCATGTCCCTGGCACTGCTGAGACCAAGGTTTGGTGTGTGCAGTGTGAAGAGAAGGCAAAATAACTCCTGTCAGTGGAGCTGTGCCGATTCCACCCCGAGTGAGCCACTGATCTGAGTCTGGCTTCCAGCAGGAGCCCTTTGCTGCTGCCCAGGAGGCTCTTCCCCAGTGCAGGGGGCAGAAATAAACGGAGAAAATTCCCAGGTGAGATCTCTGCATGCACCACCACCTGGGGTATCGTTTCCCATCATGTTTCCCTTCAGGAATATCGGATTTGGGACTTCACACCTTCCTCCTGTAGCTGCTGGTGGCCTTTTCTCCCGGAGCTGGTGCAGATAAGGGAATTCCGGCGTTTATCTGGCTGGCATTGGCAGCACGGGCTCTGAAGTGCTGCACGTGTGCCGGGGCACCCTGCAAACATTGCCCTGAGCTTTGCTCCTAAAGCAAAGGCTGATTTGTGTGATTGAGGCTTTGATTTGCATGGACAAAGGGAAATCACCATCTGGAGAAAGTGCTGACTGGCTGGGAAGATTCTTCTGCCTTTCCTTAGAAAGAAGGGAAGGGAGGAGGGGCAGGGAAGCCACGCTTTGAAATTTTAATAAACTCAGCCATAAAAATACAAAGCGATTAAAATGGAAAGGCCGAGTGAAGGTTTCTCAGGAGCTGCTGCTCTGGCTGCCGGATACATCGAGGCAGAGCCTTCCCCAGCTGCCCGAGGCTTGCTCAGCCCCCAGTCCCGTGAAAGCGAGCGGGAGTCGGGTTCCAGGAGCCAGGTGGCTTTGAAAATGTTCGCAGGGAATCACGGACCGGCAAAGATGACATTTCAGGGAATATTCCTCTGGAGAAAAAGCCATGAACCTGCCTGACAATTCATTGCCCTGCACCCCCAATTTAACAGGGGCAAAAATGTCTGGAATCAACAGCTCTGCCCCACTGGGGCTGAGGGAATGCAGGGCTGGCTGCGAACCCAGGGAACTCCGTGGCACTGGGGCAGAATTCCAGGCCAGGTCCTGCTGATAAAGGGAACTAAAACCCTCTGGACCTCTCCAAAAAGTCTGTGCCTATTGTTGGAATGCAGATCCTGAAGTCACCAAAACTGGCAGGGGTCGGACTGTGCCGAGCCCAGCTGAGCCCTGAGGAGCCGCTGGTGGAGGCTCCGGCCCCGAAGTGCCCAAAGGAGGGGTGGGATTTGGGGATGTGCTGGGCACGCTGGGACGGGCTGAAGGTTGGGCTGGATGATCCTGGAGGTCTCTCCCAACCTCAGAGGTCTTTCCCAGCCTCAGTGATTCCGTGCCAGTGTCTCTGCAGCTCCCAGGTTGGAGCTGTGAGTGCTGGGGACGTGCAAAGCCAGGTCATCCTTAACTCAGACAGGCACTAACAAACCCAAACCCGAAATTTACTGTTCCCGGATTCATTTCAGCAGGAATCTGAGGTACTTTTGAATTCCTACACGGCACCTTTCAGCATCATTAAGCACCTAAGCACCTTTACAGCTCTGTCCCCAGGAAATCTCCTGTCCACATCCTGCAATTTTTGGTAGTTTCACACCAAGGCAACAACTTTTTCAGAAGCACAAATGCCATTTCCAGCCGAGGAACAGGCAGAGGACAGTGTAACCCACAGCAGCTCATGCTTTGCTGCAAGATTTCTGTCTCCTGCAAATCCATGTCAGTGTGTTCCACCTTCCTGCAGGGATGGGAAGAAATCATTTCTTCACTGGAAGAAACAACCATTTTTCTCTCCCCTGTCCAGCTGCAGATGGGAACAAGTTTGTCACACCGTGGCTCCATCAGAGCTGGGTTGTGGTGCCTGTAAATTCAGTTTAATTAATGAATCTCTGCCCTGTCTCACAGCTCCGCTGGCCCCAGGGGAGCTGGTGGCAGGTAAAGAGTGGCTTTGCTGAAAAAACGTTTTGAAATATCCCTGTCACCTCAACAGAACACCAAAGGAACTGCCGGGAGGGCACTGCAAACCAAGGGACAGAACGAACACTATCAGACACTCGGGGTAACAAAATGTGCAGTGGAATATTCAGACAGAACGAATCTGGGCAATGAGATTGTCCGATAATATCTTAAACATCGTTCCATGATAAAAACATGTCCAGGCAGATGGATGAACGCTCTGCTCTCTCCTATTTGTGGGGTATTTGCATATTTAATTGCTTATCTGCCCTACTCTGCTGCTTTCTCTGGATGGTTTCTGCTGGGGATTGAAAATTAACAGTTCGGTTCTTATCAGACCTGATCATCCATCTTCGAGAGGGGCTGACTTATTAAATTAATGAACAGATGGCTTTTGTTGAATTTTTTCATTGGCTTTATTTTATTTTTTCTCCAGTTTCCACGTCCTTTCTCTGGCTCTAATACAAACTGGTTTATCTGAGGGCCCTCTTTGCTGTTTGCACATGCACAGAACCTGGCCCGAGAGGATCCAGGTTGATCCAGGAGAGTTCTCAAACGTTATCCCAGCAAAAAACCTTTTTTCCCCTTTCTTTCCCCATCGTTTTAGTGACACTTTACCCACTGTAGTTTTGATCTGGACACAGGAGGGCACCAGAATTCCATTCCTTAAACTTCAGCTGCGCCACAAAAAAGGAGGGAGCATTTCAGCGAAGTCAGTAGGAACGGAGCTTCTTTGTAATGACTTTAACTTCACATTTAGAAACTTAGACACATTTAGAAATTTAGAGAAATGTTTTTATTTTGCAGCCTGATCGTTTGCAGATGTACTGCTCTTTCAGCTGTAAAGGACCCAGGAGTAAAAATGACTTTTTCAGAACACTAAAAATGAGGATGAACCTCAGTCACCCAAATTCTCCCCTGCTCTGATCTGTCCCGTGACCTCAGAATCGGGGCTTTGATGTGGTTGGGAGTTAATTTCTGCTGTAGCCTCAATTAGGATTTAATTATTTATCCTGCTCCTGCTCGGGGCAGAGCAGAACAGGCTCCCCATCAACGGCCCTGTGAAAGAACAGAGAAATAGAGAAGGAAAACATGGATTTGGTGATAAAAAATGAAATAAAAGGCTTTCTGAAAGAACCCCTCCTTTCAGTGAGGGCTGAGCTCGCTTCCTGACATTTGCAAATCCTCAAATTTAATGGAACATTCCCCAGCTTCCCCCACTGGGGTAAAACCAGCCACTCCAGTTGCTACTTGCCTGCCTTTCATGCTTTGCTCTGGTTTTCATTTGCTGCCAAGAATTTGTTTCACCTGGGCTGGAAAAACACTGGCACAGCTCAGGCAGCTTATCTAAAAATCAGAGATCTTACAATAAAATCAGGGTCTGGGCTGTCAGCTCCGCTCCTGAGCAGAGAATTGGCAGCCAGAATTCAGGAGGGCCCGGAAAAGACTCAATGTCTCCATGAAAACTTTTCTTCTTTAATGACCTGGCCCCAGAACTCAGCACATTCCCCAGTCCCCTCCTGTCCCCTCCAGGACACCTCATGGAGCTGCTTCTCCTCTTTTTTGGGGTGCTGCTGCAGAAATCCACGCCCAGGCCAAGCAAAATGAAAGAAAGACAGAAAGACAGAAAGACAGAAAAGACAGAAAAGACAGAAAGAAAGACAGAAAGAAAAGACAGAAAGACAGAAAAGACAGAAAGACAGAAAGACAGAAAAGACAGAAAGACAGAAAGACAGAAAAGACAGAAAGCTGCCTTTCCCAGGAAAGAAACAGCCGGTTTTGCCCTGCTGAGGAAAAGCGTTTTAACTGGGTTTAGGTGTTAGCACACACAGGGCACCTTGAATTCCAGCAAGGAATATTTAATTGAAAGCACTGAAACTTTTACATGATTTAACCCTTCGTGTGCTGCTCCAGCAGCCCTGGAGGGGTGGGTGGGTGTTGGATGGAGCGTTCCCAGGATGGAAGGAGATGCAGAGTGATCCAAAAACCCATTCTCCTCTGCATCTCTTGTTGCCACACACTGCAAAAAGGCCACAGAAAAGCCACATCCCAATCGCAGCAGGGAGTATTTTGGAATGCAGGTGGCCCAAGATCAGACCTAGAATATCCGATTGAATTGTTTTGATATCCCAGTGACATTGCTCTTCATGCGAAGGCCTCAAAGCCCTTTGCAATATTAAGTTTCCACTTATAAATCTTGGGTGAATCTTTCAGAGCAACAGGATTTGCAAAACACGGCAATATTTTCTCTTCACACAGCTGGGATGCCCCATCCCACCAGGAGGGGACCTGGCAGGGCCTGAGCTCTCTGTGAGCCCCCAGCTCCAGGGAAACACAAGGATTGTGTTTAGTGGCACCCCTCAATCCTTAACCAGTGGAACTGGAGCTTTCTCTGCATGAGAACAATGATTTTATGTGCCAGAACAACATCTGAGCGTGGCTGGCTGTGCTGAGTTCGTGTTTTATAAATAACAAATCAGTTAAGCAGCTCCAGCTTGCCAATCTTGTCTCCTTTTCCTGCTGTCCCTCCCTGCCACGCTCTGTGCTGAGGCCGCAGGTGCTGCTGGAGTTCCGCAGGAGCACCCTGAGCCCCTGGGCTGCCATGTCCAGGGGCACCCAGGGAGCAGATCCAGGAGCATCTCCCACGAGCAGCCCTCGGGACCAGATCCAAACATCATTTCAGGGAAGGGTTTGGCTGCCTGCTGCTGCCTGGGTGTGACACGACTGCACGTGGCGGGTGAGTAACGCTCTGCGTGCGTGTGTGACAAACCCAGCTCCATTCTCGGGAGGTGACAGATCAGCTCCATCGGTACAAAAACCAGTGCGTGGTGCAGTGAGACTGTGGCTAAGAGGGACATCGAGTGTCCTGTGTGCAGCTTTCTGCTGCCAAAGGACAGCTTTATTTGTTAGAGCAAATTGCTCATAATTAATTCTTTTTTATGCTGCTCTGCCCCTTACAGGCGCCAGTGAAGAGGAAGGAAAACTGAACTTACTGGAAACACAGGTGGGAGAGGAGGGAGTATGGAAAACTCCTCCTGAACACGCCAGGCTGGAATCAGAGAGACCCAGAGTGATCTGCCCAGGGCACCCCGAGAGCTGGGCAATTACTCTGCCCCGGGGCCTCTCACTTGCAGTGAAAAATGATCAAAAATGTGATGATATCTCCAGCTCTTCACACTTCAGTGCAATTTAAAAAGTGGTCAGGTGTTAAAACATTCTGAATTATCACTGCTCTCTTTGATGAGAGACAGAGGTGTCCTGTCCATGGCAGGGGGTTGGAAGGATTTAAAGTCCCTTTCAGCCCCACTATTCCCTGATTCCATGGGCTCCACAGGCACTAATACAGACCAGATCCAGCTGCTACAGCCCTGGAGAGATGGGGAGAACCTGGATCTGCTCTGTTTGGCCCTAAAGCTGAGGGAACAGTGTGATTTAACACCTCTTCAGGTGTTACCGAGCACCCCCGTCCCGGGCACTTTGCCAGCACAGCCCACACACCTGCAGGATCCAGCTAGCCCGGTTCTGGCCCCGCAGGACCCAGTTCGTGCTCAGCTGGTCCCCGTGTCCCCAGCTCGAGGTCCTTTAACTCAAACCCTCTCTGGAGTGGCAGCTCCCAGCCCTGGAGTGGAGCTTTAGGTCACCGAGTGCCGAGCCAATCTCTAGAACATCGCGTCTCCCGTGAAGTGCAGCCCTGTGACCATTTCCCAGATGCCCGGAGTGCTTCAGTGTAATCTCTTTGTTTTCTTACCTATTAATGAGTTACTTTTAACAGCGCAGCAGCCTTGGAGCAGCCTGGGCTGGTGGAAGGGGTTGGGATGAGATGGGCACCAAGGTCCCTTCCAACCCAAACCATCCCGTGATTCTGCAGAATCACACAATGTCCTGAGTGGGAAGGGACCCACAGGGATCCTCGATCCAGCTCCTGGCCCTGCACAGACCCCCCAACAATCCCACCCTGGGCATCCCTGGCAGCGCTGTCCAAACGCTCCTGGAGCTCTGGCAGCCTCAGGGCCGTGCCCATTCCCTGGGGAGCCTGGGCAGTGCCCAGCACCCTTGGGGGGAAGAGCCTTTCCCTGCTCTCCAGCCTTTCCCTGGTCTCCACGCTGTGACTGACTCAGTGAAACCCTGCACTCACAGTGACAGCGGGGCCATTTCCGCACGCTCACCCCCCCAAACCTTTTAAGCAGCAACATCGAAACCACGAACCGCGTCTGCCCTGCGCGCCTGGCCCGCGGCTCCGGCCGTGTCCGCGCCCGGGGCGGGGCCGTGCGGGGCAGGTGGTGCCGGCGGGGCGGGGAGAGCCGCAACCTCCTCCTCCTCCTCTTCTTCTTTCTCTTTCTCCTCCTCCTCCTCTTCTTCCTTCTCTTTCTCCTCCTCCTCCTCCTCCTCCTCCCGCTCCTGCGCTCGGCGCGCCGGGGGCGGCTGCAAAGTTGGGCGTGTGCTGGGGAGTTTTTGGAGCGAGTTTTGGGGCAAGTTTGGGATCGCGTCTGGGAGCCAGGACCGGAGCATGGCTGAGCGGCCCGGGGCGCCCGGCCCGCGGCTCCAGCGCGGGGCTGCGGCGGGCGAGGGGCCGCGCTGAGCGAACCCCCCGAGCCCCCTGAGACCCCCGGGAGCCCCGAACCCGCCGGCATGGCCCGCTGGATCCCCACCAAGCGCGAGAAGTACGGGGTCGGTGAGTGAGTGCCAGCCGGGATGCCCCGGACCCGTGCGCCCTTTCCCTTCCCTTTCCTTGCCTTCCCACCCCATCCCATCCCCTCCTTTCCTTTCCCTCCAGTTCCATCCCTTCCCGGAGCCTTCCCCGCTCTCCCCGCACCGCTCGGGCGGTTTCGTTCCCGGTCTGGGCATCGCTTTTCGGCTTCTTTCCCATTCCCAGTTCGCGCTGTGCCGCTCGCAGGTCCGGCAGTGTCCGCTCCCTGCACCCCTCGGGGTGGATGGAGGCGGTGGTGTGTGTCCAGCTCTGGCTTCCAGGAATCCCTCAAAGTTCAGGGCTGACTTTTATAATTTTGCCTCTCCAGCGTGTTTTACGCTGAAAAAAAAGCTCTAACACAGCAGAAAAGGTTTGTCTGCTGCTGTGGATGGAAGGAGATATGGTTGGGAAAGGATAAGGAGGGTGTCATGAGCAAACTGAGGGCTCTGGGTGACGTCTTTGTCAGGGGCTGGAAATCGTGATTTAGGGTGAGGGATGGGGAAAGCTTGACTGGACGTGGCCCAGGCCAGGCTGGACGGGGCTTGGAGCAGCCTGGGATAGTGGAAGGTGTCCCTGCCCGTGTCAGAAGTGAAACTGGATCAGCTGTAAGGTCCTTCCAGCCCAAACCATTCCATGATTTCTTTGACTGACACCTCGTACCCCCTGCCCTGCCCTCTGATTGAAAGGGTTTTGCTGAGCCTGGCTCACTTGTCTCTAACAGGAACAGAACAGTGGTGTTGCTGATAAAATTCTGCTTTGCTTGAGAGTGTAAAACCCACAGTTTTGAGGTTGCTTGTGAGAATCGGGCAGGGAACAATTGTCAGGAAGCCACTAATGACACACGGAGCTCATGATAATTTATTTTACCGAACAGTGATCTTCTGTGCCGCTGGTGCTCAGCAGTGGACTTCTCAACGTGAGAAAAGATTACTGATTTCATGCTTGCAAAGTGTTCATCGCCCCAGCTCCCATGGGGGTGTTCAGCCTGCGAGTCTGAAGGTGAAAAAACCTCACCGTGCTCGATTTTCACAGCGGATTTGCGCTGGGTGACCCCTCCACCCCAGGGAGGCCTTGCAGGGAAGCAGCTCAGCTGCTCGCAGGACTGCGGCTGGAGCTGCAGAGACATTTCCCTCAGCACAGCCTTATCTGGTTTCTCCAGGTAACTGGCAGGGTGTGGAGTGCTGAGCACCCTGAACTTTGTTTCTTGGCTCGTGGGGAGCAGCCCGCACTGTTTATCCGTGGAAGTGCGGGCTGGGCCCGCTGAGAGCGCTCCGGGCAGCCGTAATTCCCAAACTTCGGTGGATAATCAGATAACCCATATCCTGCCGGGGCCATTGGCTGTGCTGGGTGTTTTCTGAGCACACCTTGGAGCGAGGCTGTTCCACAGCCCAGAATGGCCTTGGGCAGCAGATGAATCAGAGGCACTCCTCTGGCTTCCTTTTATTTATTACCTTCCGGGGTGAGTTTCCCTGCTGGCCTCAGCCAGCTGCTCCCTGTGACAGCTCCTCTCCCAGGAAGGGCACTGGCTTGTGTGCAAGCGGGGTGGAGGGGAAAAAAATGCCTCTTCCTGCGTGTTTCCACTCAAAAAGTGTGTGGTGGGACGTGCCCTGTGACTCCCGGGTGATCAGCTGGGTGAAAAAGGTGCTTTTTTGGGTGCACACAGACACCCAAGTGACACAGGAGCTGTTGTGCTGCAGCTCTGGGGTTTCATTTGCAGCCAGGGCTGATAAGGTTGATCCACAGGCTGTGACAGAATTATTCAGGCTTTGTTTGACACACTTGCAATGGTAATTTTGTCAATTTGGTGTTTGCAGATTTGATGAGTGCTTGAGGGCCCCGTTCTCGCTGGTTTGGAGGGGCTGGTGAGGATTGAGAGGGGGGCTTGAGCTGCTTGGGCTGGGACTGTGCCAGTGCTGAAGTGGCTGCAAGGAGGGGAATGCCCCGGTCTGTGCATGGTGGTGTCAGGTGGGATGTGTAAAGTCACAACTTCTGTTCAGCGAGAAAAGACTGAGAGGAGATCTCCTCAATCCATATAAACCTCTCCAGAGGGTGTCAGGATGGTGCCAGACCCTTCCCAGTGATGGCCATAAAACAAAACACAACAAGTTCCACCTCACCACGAGGAAGAACTTTTTCCATGGAGGTGGCAGAGCCCTGGAACAGCTCCAGGGAGGGCCTGGAGTCTCCCTCTCTGGTGACATCCCAAACCCACCTGGATGATTCCTGTGTCACCTGCTCCAGGTGACCCTGCCTGGGCAGGGGCTTGGACTGGATGAACTCCAGAGGTCCCTTCCACCCCTAAATATTTTGGGGTTCTATGAAAGGACGCCCAAATCGTGGCTTTGGTGATCTCTGCTTTGGAAACTGCTGTAGAACTTCTTGGATTTATTTTAAACACGACCCTGGATGCCACGGCAATGGAGTGGGAAATTCCAGGAAGTCAGCAGTGTGATTCAGTGTCACTTGTCTGATTTCTGCCCTTCAGGAGGGTTTCTGCCCTGGGTTGTATTTGACAGATCCATGGATTGTGAGTTCAAATGGGTTTGCTGGGTTTCAGTTCTGTCCTGAACTGGTTAAAGCTGGGGAGGGCTCCCTTCCCACAGATGGCAAAGGGCTGAGTTTGGAATGGCAGCAGGGACTGCAAAACTGGGAACTGCACTGTTTTTAGGGAAGCAAACGTGAGAGACAGGCAGCTTGCAGCTCTTGCAGCTTCTCACTCGCAGTGAATTCTCAACCAAGCGCCAGATGGGATTTGGGAAGGGACAGAAATGCTGTGGATCAGCTCCTGGGCAGCATCTCCTCCCTGAGCAACAGGAGCTTCTGGGTCTTACAGAGCCCCCTTGCCACAGGCTTCACCTCGGATTTAGGACTGAAGGAGCATCTTCTTGGGAAGCTGATCAGTTTTTGGGCCAGACTGAACAAAAGAACCTATTCTGCTCATGTGCTTCTCTCAAAAAGGAGTTGTCATTTGCAGAAATCCTTTCACAGAGACTCTTTTCAGTCAAAAAAACCTGTGCTCTGAGGGACAGAACACCTGAATGACTTCACAAGATTTTTAACTTTTATTATCTATTTGTTTTAAAATTAACTTCGAGCATGAGGAACCAATGATATGATCACTTTCTTTTTCTGCTGGCAGTAACGTGGATTTGCACTGACTTTAGCTCCAGAGCTACACCTGGGTTGTAAAAGCACTTCTGTCATTACTCAGCTGTTCCTCACTCTGCGGACTGAAGCCTGTTAATGGAATGAGAGAACCTGGAGTCTGTGGAATCCTAAATTAGTCTGTAATAAATCCATTCTAAACAAGCAACCGGATCCCTTTTCCTGACTCCTTCCTGCTGGAGTGGCCGAGTGCTGGGCCAGGGCAGGGAGCTGACCCAGCTCTAGAGCAGTTCAGGCGTGGCAGAGCTGGGTTTGTGTCCAGGGGGTTTCCAGGTGCCTGCAGTGATGATGGGTCAGGCACACGAGGTTCTTGTGGAACCTCTGACTATGAACCAACACGATGTGAAGTGTTTCTTCATCCTTGTGCAGCCTGAAGGGAAAATGCACCAATTGTTCGGTGAATACACAAATCCGAACTTCCAGGCTCAGGAATTACTAACTCAGGTTTGGTTGGAAGAGCTCTGAGATGTGAAAACCAGAATAGTTTGAATGTTGGTGAAGGTGGTGGCTGGCACCTGGATGCACTGGCAGGGCTAGGGGGGATTCCATTGCCCTGAGGGAAGGGCCAGAGCTCTGTGCCAGGGGAGTTTCGGTTGGATTGTAGGAAAAGGCTCTTCCCCCAGGAAATGGGCACGGCCCGAGGCTGCCAGAGCTCCAGGAGCGATTGGACAGCGCTGCCAGGGATGCACAGGGTGGGATTTTGGGGTGTCTGGGCAGGGACAAGAGGGGGCTCTGATCCCTGTGGGTCCCTTCCAGCCCAGGACATTCCATGATTTCCATGACCCTCATTTTTGGGGCAGTGGGGCTGTTCCACAGAGTTGTTGTGATGGGACTGGGGAGGGACCCAGCAGATATCCTGCAATTACCAGGAATTCCCTGTGCCAGGTTTTGGTGGCCTCTCACACCCATGACACTCGTGCTGGCTGGCAGGAGCAGAGCTCTGGGCTGCTTTTTTGGGAATAACCGTTTAAGTCTTTCCTTTGTCAGATCCCACGAGGTGTTTGGGTTCCAGTCGGCTCCCTCATGGCTCAGGAATGGCAGCAATTCCTCAGACATGAGCCGGGGCCTGCCAGCCCCTGGGTGATGGATGGGAGCAGGGATGCAGGGGGTCAGGAGGGAGGGAGGTGTGGCAGGACCAGGTTTTCTCACGGATGGTTTAGTTTGTGGTGACTCCCGGGGCGCTGGGCCAGCAGCCCTGGCTCCCTGTCCCCCTTCCAGGCACCTGCAGAGCTCTCTGCCCAGTCTGGGATCAAAGCACTCCCACAGTACCTGGAGTCAAATCGTGTCAAATTAGGGCAAAATTTGTATTTGTCTCAACTTGCTCCTTGCTTTTTCCCTGCTGTTCCTGTTCTGAGCTGGAATCATGTCCACTGTTGTGCCTCTGGCTCCTGGCAGGGGCTCCAGAAGGATGGAAAAGCCCCTTCCCCCCATTCCTGCTGCAGAACTGGCCACCTCCCTTCCTATCGATGCAAACACTGCTCATTTCCCCTGCCTTTTGCTTTATAATGATTTAGGGCTAAAAATTGTCTGATGGAGATGCCAACAAAATTCCCAACAGGGAAAAGCAAAACCTTGGCATTGTTAACAGCAAAAAAGGGAATCTTCACAGCAGATGATGCTTCATTTCTGATCTCGCTTCCCAGTTTTCTCTGCTGTCTGCAGTTGATTTGATGTGAAATTTGGCTTGCTGCTTCTTGCTTCCACAGTCCTTTCTATTTTCTTTTTAATCCATATTAGCCAGGGCCTATCTTCTCTTATTTTTGGAGATTTCTACTCTGTTCTTTAAGTCATTCTGTGTGAAATTAGTCCTGTGGACTTCAAAGGCATCACTGCCATGAACAAGACTCGTAAATGTTCCATATCTTGCTCTTACTTTGAAAAGAAATATTTCCCCAAGTGTTTGTGACTTGTGGGTGCTTCAGTTCGTGACCAGCATGCCCCTGGTGTTCAGGAGCTGTCCCACAGTTCATCTTTTTAACAATTAAATCCCTCCATGGGGCTCTGAAGGGGCATCCAGAACTGCTGGGTGCTTCTGGAGCTTGGGCTGAGCTCTCTGCTGCTGATTAAATGTGGTTTAATTGTTCTGAGGTGTCAGGAGATCGTAAGAACCAACTTCCCCCAGAGCTGGGTGTGGGACCAGGGCTGAATTTCACACCAATTCTTGATTATTCTGATGGTTCTTCCTCTGGCATGGTGGTTGTATTTGCCAACACAACTGAAAATGGGAGTTATGGAGAGGAAAAGCAAAATAAACACTGAGGAACGGAGAAAAACTTAAATATATTGGTCAAGAAACAGTGACTGTGTAATAATGTGTAACATTCTTTATCATAATGTGTAATAGTCTTTGTCATTCAGATGTTGAAAAATGCACACCCCTCCTACTTGCAAACTGGTTGAAAATCTACTTTTTTTTTACTTTTCAGCTTGCACTTTACTTGACTGGTAGGACATCTCTCTCCACTACGGCTTTTAGGGAAAAAAAGCCCGATTTCTGCCATTAAAGACACAACCACGGCCAAGCTTAAAACCACCTCAGGCCAAAGCCATAAACACCATTTAAAAAGCCATTTACCCCCTTGCTGCCAGAGCTGAGGGGATGTTTCAGGTCCAGTGCATTTAACTGCTGATGGAATGCCTGAAATCCTGCAGTGAATTTGGGTGCATTTGCCAGCAAACCTGTGCTAATAAAACCAGCCCATAAATACGAGTTACTGAACAGTTTCTGGGCTGGCAGTCCATGGTTGTCCTTCATAAAGTGATGACGCTGCAGAGTTTTAGTTGGAGCAGTTGCTAAAATGATAAAAAATGTCTTTTTGGTGCAGTACAGGCTGTTCTTCCCAGGGACATCTCCCTGGGACTGAGGGGGAAGCACCATGTGAAGGATTCATTCCTCTGGCAGATGATGTCTGGCACATCATCACCGAGGGTAGCTAAACCCAGCAGTGGTTGTGCTGTGGGGAGGATCCTTTGCTCGCTGACACCGAATTTTGGGAGGTGTCAGTGCAATCCAAGTGCCCCTCGTCCTGGGAAGTGCTGAACCTGAGCCAGAAGTTCATTAGGGTGCAGTGGAGATAACGATTCCTGCTCTTGGGAAGTTTGGAACTTTGATCCTCCATGGCAATAAAACCATCTGTGGCTTCAGCTCCAAAGTTCTGAGTGGCTCAGAATGCCACAGGCAAGTTGTGGCCAGGTTTTTTTATTAAAAGTGCTTTTTTTTCCTGCTTTTTTAGCTTATTCCAGACCTGATTCTTGCAGCATTTCCATTCTCCTCCTCTGACAATGCCATGGGGACTTCAAGCTGCAGAGAGATGGAGCTTGGTGTGAAGGGATAAAGTCGGGAAGGCTTCAGTGATTAATTTCTTCATCTCCTGGCATCTCAAGCAGTTTAATTAAAGCTTATTGCAAGTTTAGGAGGAGTTTGTTCTTCATTCTTCATGACAACGAAGGGATCAATATTCTTGTTTGGCTTTTTCCTTCCAGTGTAAGGCCCCCCCCCCATGGCCAGCCAAGATTTCTGCTCCTCATTTTAATAGTATTCCATTTCTTGTTACCTGGGATAGATGGCAAGGGAAAAAATGCCTTGGAATTCTCATTTCTCTGGGAATGAGAAGCTGTGAACCAGTTTGTGCCGTGCCAGTTCAGTGATGGGGCTGTTCTGCAGACAGGGATCAGTGACCCACAGGCCATTCAGGGAGGGTGAATCTGACCCAAAGCCCACCCTGAGTGAGCAGGACGGGAGGTGCAGAATTTACATCCCAATGCTCTGCATGTTAGAAATTCTCTTTGTGTGACCCCTGCCAGCTCCAGGGAGCTCCAGGGTTTCTTCCATAAAGGCGTTTCCCAGTGGAACTAAAAACTTCCTTGGCGCTGAACCCCAAATTTCTCCAAACTGCAGACTTTGCCCTTTCACCTCAGCTCTGGCAGCAGGGGTGGAAATGTGTTCATGGCTTTGGGCTGAGGTGGTTTTAAGCTTGGCCATGGTTATGTCTGGAATGGCAGAAATTGGACTTTTTTTCCCTAAAAGCACGGGTTGAGAGAAATGTCCTCAGTCAAGTAAAGTGCAAGTTGAAGAGCAAAAAATACAGATTTTCAATCAAAGTTTTCAGGAATTTGCAGTTTGGGCTGAGCCATGCTATGAATTCTTCCCTCAAACTGGAGCTGCTGGGTCGCCTCCCGAGCCCCTGGCTGGGAAGGGGAAGGTGTTGGAGCCCGTGGTACAAACTGCCAGCTGTGATTCAGGGGGGCTTTGCTGGCAGCTGGCAGAGGGGGTCCCTCAGCTTCTGCCTGGGTTTGCTGTTGGTTGGTTGATGGTTGTGATGCCAGCAAGGGACAGCGCTGGGATTTTAACTCGGGGACCCTTCTGGGGAAGTGTAGCCCAGAGGCACAGCTGGACCCTGTGCCCAAATGTTTCACTCCTTAAACGCCCCCCAGCTCTGCCCCTTCCTGGCCCTGGAATGATGTGAACCGCAGAGCTCGGGATGGGAGCGCTCCCAGCTCTGTGCAGTGGCACCTCCAAGTGTTCCTCCTCCTTCTTTGATGTTCTGCCCAGTGAGAACTGGGACAGTAATTTCAAGCCAGTGGCAATTCAATTAATTCTTTTGAAAGTGCCACACGCTTTCAAGTTGGAAACGAGCTGAGTCTCCAATTTATGGAGTGGTGGGGTCTTGCTTTTATGAATTTGCCTGAAAATTTCATTGAAACAGTTATTTTTGTACTTAAAGTATCCGAGCACAAATTGAAGGTTTGGCTCGGAGGAAAAAAGGTAATTACAGAGAGACTTGGTGAAATCCAGTTGCAGTTGTGTGGGTGGTGTAAACAAACATCTGCATCTTCACCGGCCATGAAAATGGAGATGAAATCAGAGGTTGCTTTTGTGCAGCTGGATTTCAGAGCCCTGCTAGGAGTGTGCAGTTATTAAATCAGAGTTAGTGCCACAGTCCTGTGGGGTATAAAGCCCTTCTTGTGGAGGGGACAGCCCCAAGAACGGCTTTGTGTTCCCCCAAGCCTCTTTCTCCAAAGGAACAAAGGAAAGCTGTAATATTTGAAGTGTGCTGAGCTGCAGTGATGCCAGCGGGCTGGGCTGAACACAAACCAGGTTTTGCCCCCTGGTTTATTCTGTGGTCACGTTGGGACAATTTCATGGGGTCGGGGTGATTACTTTACAGAACAGGACAATGTTTTAATGTGTTTTTGGGAGAATACTGATCCTTCAGGCTGGGTGTTGGTGCTGGGATCTCAGAGGCAGAACAAAGCTGCAGGGCTTGGAGGAGCAATAACATCAGCACCTTTAACCCTGACAGGATCCCTGGCAGGGATCACCAGACCTGGACCTCTGCAGACAGAGTTCACCAGACTCTGCAGCCGTAAAAACTGTTAATGCTTAGGCTAAACTTCATTATTTATGAATAATGACATTTCCTTTTCATGTTTGGACACCGTTAGGGCGTTTCTGCTCTCACTGGGAACAAAAGCTGGGGCATTCTCCCAAACCACAGCCTGGGGAATTGCAGGATCAGGGAACATCAGGTTGGAGGAGACCTCCAGGATGATCTGGCCCAGCCTTTCCTGGCCAAACCTCGAAGAGCACCTTAAACAGATCCATCAAACCTGATAAATGTACAGAAGTGTGAAGGGAGGCCAGGCTGTTTTTCCAGCTGTGTCTCTGCAAAGGGGAGCATTTCCTGGTGTTCCAAGGGGACTGGAATTGCAGGTCTGGGTTTTTGGTTGGGTTTTTTTTTCTGAAATCAAGCCCTAGATCCGGTTGGGTGCTGTAAATTCAGGAGCAGGTTGCCTCCTCCACTGGCAGTACTGATTTATTTCTCCTCTGGCTCACAGCACTCCCTCTTACTCCAGACAGAAGCTGAGACAGCTCATGTAGATTAATTCCTTATCTGAGCTTAAAACCCCCAGGGGCCCTTTGGAGTGAAAATAATAAAGGAAATGGAGAGCCCAGTGGAGAAAATGACACAGCAGAAGGTTTGTGTGCGTGTTCCTTGGGTGTAAAATAAAACTTGAGTGTCTGGGAGGGTCAGAGCCCAGGAGCAGCTGAAGTTTGGCTCCTTACACCCCAAGCACACTCAGAGAGATAAAACAGTTTGTGCTGGGCTGAAATTCGTGCTGGTCCCCAAATCTGGGTGTTTAGGGTGTGTCTGTGTCCTGGGTGCAGTTTAGGTGCACTCTGAGACTGAATAGTCTTTATTTTTACACAGATACCGGGGTATGAACCCTTTGCAACAAATATTTGAGGGGAAGGTGACTGATGGGAATTCTGCAGACATGAAAACACGAATATGAGCTTTTTTCCCTTATAATCAGGATGTCTCGTGCTTCAGTGGTTCTGAGTCATCTCAGTTTGCCTGATTTGGAACTGAGAAGCTCTAATTAAAATCCAGGGACTCGTTTGTCCAGAGCGCTGTTGTGGGGCTGCCTGTGGGTTTGGGGGAGTTTAAAGCTGTAAGAGACCATGGGATCATCCCATGGGAGCCCTTATGTAACCTTGGGAAAGCCTCCCCATTCCCATGGGCTGGGCTTGGGAAGTTGTTTTTCCTAAAGCAATCCTGGCTTTAGGAGATTAAACCATGGAGCCCAGGATCTGATCCAGCCTCTGATGGGGACAGAGACAGGATTAGCCCAAAGATGATGAGGGCATGGCCGAAATCCTTCCCTGCTCCCAGTTTGGGAATCAGTTTGGTTTGGGCAGGACAGAGTCTGCAAAACCTTCAATTATTTGCCTGTCCCACTCCAAGGTCATCCATTTTCAGAGGAAATCAGGGAAAACTTTCAGACTTTGATCAAGTGTGCATCAATTCCTTCGTGAGCAGAGGACACCCTCATTAGGGTTTGGTTCCTGGAATGGTCTGAGGTTGGAAGGGTTGGAAGCCTCTGGAGGGCAGAGGCTCTTCCGGCTTTTCTCCTGGTTCTCCAGAAAAAGGAATGAATAGAAAACCCAAGTTACAGCATCCAGATTAGCAAATTCATGTCACACCCTCCTGCCGAGGCAGGTGATGCCATTTCTGAGCTGATTTAATGCTCATTTTTGAGATAACCCAGTTTAAAATCGTTGAGTGTATTCCTTGTGTGGGGTCAGCCTGGACCAACGAGTGCACAAGGTGTTAGAAGGCATAAAACCACAGAATTCCAGGGAGTTTAGGGTTGGAAAGAACCTTAAAGATCCTCTCATTCCACGGGCAGGGACAGTCCACCTGCAGGCTCAGACTCTGCTGCCTAATGATGGCTGTTAATTGAAGTGTTTCCAGCTGCATAATCCTGTTAATTCTGGATTACTGACATCCCAAATGCTCAGCACTCTCTTGGAACTTCTGGAGTTGATCTGAATGGCAGCGTCCACCATCCAGGAGGGGGAACTTTTTCATACCAGTGACTCAGTGTCCATATTTCCCAGTGCTGAACCATGAATTACTTTTTTTTTTATGAAGCAGAAGAAGTAGTCTGCCATCTAAATCTTAATTATGCTGCTTCAGTTTGTCAGACACAAATTCCTGGGAAGTTACCAGAATGTTTTTGCTCCAAACATCAAAAAGGCTTTGTTCCTCTGAAGAATTAATTCCTTGGGCAGTTCCTTGTTTTTTCAATAAAGCCTCTGTTTTTTTGGCTGGATCTTGGCACCGGGGACCATCCCAGGCTCCTCCAAGCAGGGCTGTCCTGCAGAAAGGCCATTCCTGGGTGCTGCAGCAGCAATCAAATCCCTCTGGTTCTGTGCAGTGGGGTTTGGTGTGGGGCTGAGGGGTGGGATGAGCTGCAGCCTGGTTCCTGCAGCAGCCCTGAATGGGATCCTTTGTTCCCAGAGCAGCCCCGGCCCTCTGCTCCCAGAGGGTGGCAGGGGGAGCAGGACGTGGCATTTGGACGGGGTTGTGTCTTTGTGGTGGGTGGGGCAGGGGGGTTCTGAGCCAAGTCAGAGATAATAGATCTTGCAGGGACTCTGTTTTCCGGGCAAATAATCCACATTTCAAGTGCACTCATTGAGGGAAAGATTCCATTTCCTTCTGATTTGAGTTGCACAGAGGTTGTGAGTGACAGTTCCTGCTTTGTTGTCTTTTCATTTTGGGGCATTTTAGCTCAGCTTGGCTTTTAGGGCAGTCTTGAAAATGAGTTAATCTGTGGGAAAAATGGGTCTTGGAGTTAACAGAAACATGGAATCATGGAATGGTTGCGTTGGAAGAGACTTTACAGCTCATCCCATCCCACCCCTGCCATGGGCAGGGACACTTCCCCTATGCCAGGCTGCTCCCACCTGGCCTTGGACACTTCCAGGGATGGGGCAGCCGCAGCTCCTCTGGGAATTCCATGCCTGACCACCTTCAAAGGGAGGAATTCCTTCCCAATATCCCAATCTCACCCTGCCCTGTGGCAGTTTGAGGCCATTCACCCTGAAAATGCCACACCTGCCCCTGGTTCCACTGAACCCCAGCTCAGGCTCCATGAGCTGCTCACAAACCTCTTTTAGATGGATGCTTCTCCCCGGGCTCTTGCACAAAGTAAAGCTTTGTGGGTTTTTAAAGTGTGTTTGGGGTTTTTTATTTGCACTTTTTGTACTTCTTGTTTTGGGTCCCGTGCATGACATCGAGGCTCTGTTGTGTGTAAGTGCTGCTGTCAGTGTTCCGTGACTTGGGAATGTGTGCTGGGACTGGCCTGGTGTCCTGGGGGCTGTCAGTGTTCCGTGGCTCAGGAATGTGTGCAGGACTGGCCTGGTGTCCTGGGGGCTGTGAGGTGTTCCATGGCTCAGGAATGTGTGCTGGGACTGGCCTGGTGTCCTGGGGGCTGTGAGGTGTTCCATGGCTCAGGAATGTGTGCAGGACTGGCCTGGTGTCCTGGGGGCTGTCAGTGTTCCGTGGCTCTGGAATATGTGCAGGACTGGCCTGATGTCCTGGGGGCTGTGAGGTGTTCCATGGCTCGGGAATGTGTGCTGGGACTGGCCTGGTGTCCTGGGGGCTGTGAGGTGTTCCATGGCTCGGGAATGTGTGCTGGGACTGGCCTGGTGTTCTGGGGGCTGTCAGTGTTCCATGGCTCAGGAATGTGTGCAGGACTGGCCTGGTGTCCTGGGGGCTGTCAGTGTTCCATGGCTCAGGAATGTGTGCTGGGACTGGCCTGGTGTCCTGGGGGCTGTGAGGTGTTCCATGGCTCTGGAATATGTGCAGGACTGGCCTGATGTCCTGGGGGCTGTGAGGTGTTCCATGGCCCTGGAATATGTGCTGGGACTGGCCTGGTGTTCTGGGGGCTGTGAGGTGTTCCATGGCTCAGGAATGTGTGCTGGGACTGGCCTGATGTCCTGGGGGCTGTCAGTGTTCCATGGCTCAGGAATGTGTGCTGGGACTGGCCTGGTGTCCTGGGGGCTGTCAGTGTTCCGTGGCCCTGGAATATGTGCGGGACTGGCCTGGTGTCCTGGGGGCTGTCAGTGTTCCATGGCCCTGGAATATGTGCGGGACTGGCCTGGTGTCCTGTGGGCTGTGAGGTGTTCCATGGCTCTGGAATGTGTGCGGGACTGGCCTGGTGTCCTGGGGGCAGTGACAGAACTGAACCTGCTCCATAGGTCACCATTCCAAGCCCTGGGGAGCCCAGGCTCTGCCAGGGTTCCTTTCCACCCGTGCAGTCCCTGTTTGTTGGGTGACTCTGGAGCAGAGCATCCCCCATGGTTGTGCAATGCCCTCACAGTTCCTCCTCCTTCCCTTCCGAGGAATCACGCTCTGCCCTGGAGCAGGAGAACTGCTTGCTGCTTATCTTCACCTTCTGGCTCTAGCTGTGCCATAAAACCACACGTGCTCATGGGATTAGCTGCTGCCCTTTCCGATCCTGATGGATTCCATAGGCTGGGTGCACGTGGAAAACACATTTCCTCACCCTTTGAACCAAACTGGAGCATTAAACCAAACACAACGACGAATTGCCTCCAGTTGTGTTCGAAGAAGTGATCATTTAACAAACCAAGGCTCGTGTTTTCCACCTCTACCTCTTTATTTGGATTAAATTTCCTCAATTTTAGCGCTGCTTTTCATCCAGGATGATAAAAGGAGCAGGATCAACACTCTGAAGTGAATTTCAAAGGACAAAATCACAGCTGAAGTTTAGCTCGAAGCAAAAAGACTTAACTTCAGATATTGCTGCAAATTTGAGTACAAAAGTCTCTGTATTATTTTTCCCTCTTCCTCTCTCGCTGCTCTGTCAGGATTTAAGCAAAGGGGTTCTATTTTTCCATGCCCATGTTTGTGATGTGAAGCTTCCTTTTCCTTTCAAGTCGGAGAGAGGTCACGGAGGGGGCTCAGCAGCACAAATCCCTGCAGATGGGATGGGTTTGGGACAGCGCTGACTTCCAGCAGCAGGAAGCATCACTTGCAGTCAGGGAAAATATGCCAGCAATTTGTCTTTCCTAATCTTGTACAGAACCATCAGGGAGGAGGTTCCACAGACAGTGACCCTCTGCTCTGGCTTAGTTCAGTCTGGCAAGGCAAGGAACGACAAAATTGACCTTTTTTTTTTGTTTGGTTGGTTGGTTTTTTGTTTTTGGTTTTTTTTTTTTTTTTTTTGTTTGGTTTTGGTTTTTTTGATGTGGGAGTTCCTCCAGGCTGCACATGCTGCAGGTTGGGATGTGAAACCTGCCTGGTGGAGCGGGGAAGGGAAGGGGAGTGCAGGGTTTTGTTCTGTCTTGCGGCTGCTGTGATCTGTAGGAAGGGGAAGGGAACTGCTGGGTCCTCCCTGGTGCTCTTTGGGCTGAATTCACTCTGTGTTCCAGCAGAAAGGCCGGGCCTGTGTCCACCCACCTTTCCCTGGGCAGCAATTTATGGGAAAAATGCAGCCTGGTGTTTGTATAATGAGTGATTGTCCCAGAAAAAGCCGGGGCATGCAGGAATCGCGTGTGGGAATCCCTGCGGTGTGCCAGCCCTGCAGCACCACACGGACCCAGGGCACCAGCCCAGAGGGGAGCTCGGGGATGCTCCAGGGCTGGAGCCCCTCTGGAGCCGGGCTGGGAGAGCTGGGAATGCTCACCTGGAGAAGGGAAATTCCAGGGAGAGCTCAGAGCCCCTGGCAGGGCCTAAAGGGGCTCCAGGAGAGCTGCAGAGGGACTGGGGACAGGGGATGGGGGGACAGGACCCAGGGAATGGCTTCCCAGTGCCAGAGGGCAGGGATGGATGGGATACTGGGATGGAATTCTTCCCTGGGAGGGTGGTGAGGGGATGGGATGGAATTCCCAGAGCAGCTGTGGCTGCCCCTGGATCCCTGGCAGTGCCCAAGGCCAGGCTGGAGCCCCCTGGGACAGTGGGAGGTGTCCCTGCTATGGCAGGAGTGGCCCTGGATGGGCCCAGACCATTCCAGGCTTCACATTCACATTCAGCTTTGGCCAGGAACATTATCCAGATATTTCTGTTGGAATGGGAATGGAATTTTTACTTCTGCGCCAGTTCTGGGGTCTTTAAGGTGTCTGAGCTGCACACCCAGCTCAGCAATCAGCCTTTAAAATCCTGATTTACAGCCCCTTTGTGGGGAGGGAGAGGAAAGCGGGTGTGGAAGCAGCTCTTAGGAGTAGAAATGCAGTAAAATTCTTGTAATGCTCTGGAAATCATGGATTCAATGCACTGTCCATGTGTCTGTGGCATAAACTGGGGCCACTGGGAGTGAACCCTGCCCTGCAGCACAGGAAGATGTCTCTGCCTGGGATCAGGGATCCTGCAGGGATTCACATCCCTGGCCTGCTTGTTGGGATATTTTTAGCCACAATGTTTTGAAGAAAGCTCAGATCTGGGAGAGAATTTCCGGCGTGGTACAACCCCCAGGCTGTGCTGGAGCCTGGCCAGGAGCAAAGCACCTCATCCCCACGGAAATGGGAGGCATTTCATGGGAATTTCCTGGCAGAAGAGCTCTGGGTTTTATTTATTTATTTATTTATTGATTTGATTTCCAGTCCAGAGCTCCTCAAACACAAACCTTGGGAAGTCTGAAGAATTCCCCTCTGAAAATGTTTGGGTGATTTTTTTGCTTTCTTAAAACCAAACGTGGTGCTTATTCACCGATAAATTTGCTCAGGCAACAGCTTTGGATACGTAAATATGGGGGTTTTGTGTGTGAGATTTCACTGCTGCATTTAGGATGCGATCTGTTCTTAAATCAGTGTTTTAAATAAATCAGCTGGTCTGGGTTTGATCTCTTCTGGCTTTGCTGATCAATTCCTGGAATCACAGCCAAGCATTTCACTGATTTTACGTCTTTTTACTCAGTTTGAAAGCAAATTCAATTTCAGCTTTCTCCTCTGGTCCCTGGGGAGGGCTCTGCTCTGCCCAGAGAAACTCCAGCAAGTCCCAGGGAAAAGGCACTTCAGGAGTGTGAGCTCCTGCACTTAATCCTATTCCCCCTGGAAATCCCATAAGCATCCAGCTTAACTTTGTCTTTGGGAGGGATTAAATTTGCTGAGAATCCCAGGTTTTGGTGTTAAAATTGGTTCTTGGCTGGGCAGAGCCTTTAGCAGCAACAAGTGTGATTTGGGGTTGAAATGAGCGTGTTTTAGTCTGGAATTGGGTGGGTTTTGACGCCCCATTTCTGATGGTTTCTGATGCTGGAGTTACTCCTGTGAAACACAAAAAATGGTGATTGTGGAACTGATCTGCCTGAGGTGGGGGTGACCTCTGTGGGCAGGTTTTTGGCAAAGTGGGAATGTGGAGCTGCTCCAGGAGGTGTCACAGGCCTGTCTGGAAGGTAAAAACCCACCTTTGTTGTCTGTTAGTAATATTTCTTCATGATAAAATCTGGAAATAGGGAATAATAATAGATGTAAATGATGTCCTTTTCCAGTGTATTCCAAACCCAGGGCGACTTAATCACTTTATTCCTTTTCCCAAACCCTGCCCTGCCTCTGGAGAGCCCATTCCCAAACCTGATTCCCTCATGGCTCTGTTTTTCCCCTTTTTCTCCCCATTTTTCAGCCATCTACAACTACGAGGCCGCGCAGGACGTGGAGCTGTCCCTGCAGGTGGGGGACACCGTTCACATCCTGGAGATGTATGAAGGTAGGTGCAGCTCTCAGGGGGGTTTGAGAGGAAAATAGGAACAAATCAAGCTTTTTTTTCACATTTTAGATCTGTATTTTCAACTTCTGATACGCCCCAAAGCACAAATTTGGTGTGTAGTGGTTGCTGCAGCCCCTTAATTTTTAAAATAGTGTTAAAAATGCAGAAATGCAGAGGATTTCTCATCTCTCTGCTGTTCCAGGCAGGGTTTATCGAGGTGAGGTTTCACCAATATCTCAAGGCAGCACTAAAAGAGAAAGAAACATTTGATTCTGGCTGTTAACTGCTATTTTCAGCCCACACCTCTTTGCTTTGGCTCCTCTTTGGGCCACGCCAGGCACTTGTTCTCATGGGGTGAACTGATCCCACTGGAAAATAAGAATAATAATTAAAAAAAAAATTCTTTTAACCTGAGTTAGTTTTTGATCTGAGTGAGTGACAGAAAAAAGGAGAGGGAAGGGCTGATTGTTTCAAAAGTTGTGTTGTTTTGAGCTGTAATATCACAAACTGGCATTAAATGTTCTTAAAATGCTCCAGTTATGGGGCTTCCATGCCCTTTTTAGACTTTTTTCCCAATCCTTTACTAGGACATTTTTCATAGTACCTTAATGTAAACCACAAAGAAAACAGAATTCTTATTTTAAAGATTAAAATGGCACTTGAGTGTTTCAAATCTCCGTATCAAATTTGACTCTTCGACAAAGATTTCAATCTTAGGGCTGGAACAGAGCCATTTAATCACTTTAAGGAATGTTCTGGTCACTGCTTCCTTCTCCAAAACTTAAAGTAGAAATCCAATTATTTTCACAAGCAGCATCGATTTGAAGGAAGATTCCGTGCCCAGGATCAGCGCTGGGAGCAGGGAGCTGCTGCTTCAGCAATTTGTTCTTGGCCAGTTGTTCCCTTTCCATCCTCTGGACCTGGCAGCAGCTCCCAGTCCAGGGAGATTCTGTCGTGGCTTTACCCTGTGGTGGGGGGAGAGGGGGAAAAGGGAAATATCGCTGTGGAAAGTGCTGATTTATGACCTGGTTCTGCAAAAAGACCCAGGGGAGAGGATAGAAAACTCCCTTGGGAAGAGGAGGCACATTGTACTTCCCAAATTTTGGGGGGATTTGCTTCTTTGTCGCTGTATTTTGTTTTTTTATCACTGTTTAACCCTATTTCTTGTAATCAGCTCTGCAGAGACGGGAATAGGGAATGAGTACATAAATGGCATTCCTTAGGGTTTTTTTTTTTTTTGGCCTCAAATATGCCAGTTTGGAGCTTTGTCAGGAGAAAATTGCCTGTGAACAGTTTGGGAAAGACGTGAATGTTTTCATACGTGAGGGGGAAAGTGGTTATTCTCATGTGCTGAGCCATCAGTGGGGAACAGAAATCTGTGACCGAGGCACCTCGGAATTGCTGCAGGGCACCAAAAATCTCTTTTCCCAGAAAGAGCAGCCAGAAATCCGGGCCAGACAGTTGTGAGTGTACAGGAGAAGATGCACAGATGGTGACTCTGCTGTGGGTCTGCTCTAATTCCCCATAAACTCACCTCAAACCCTCCCAACTCTGATATTCTGTGTGCCTGCGAGGAACTTCTCGTGTCTTCCCCAGTGTCTTTTTTTCGGAGATCGGCTCTCGGCTATGTTCCCAGCTCTCTGTGGGTCTGGTTTTGAGGATAAATGTTCTCACAGGAAGCTTTTTCTGCTCCTTTTCATGCTAATGCTGCCTGCTCACCAATAGAGCTGATAAAAACGGGTTTTGTTCTGTAATCACTGCTCTTATCTGGATACACAAACCTCGACTTAGGAAGAGTTTCCATGTCACCAGGGCGGTGGCTCTGTGGGAGGAATGGCTGGAGATGCCCTGTGGAGTCATTTTCTGGGGCTGGGAGAAGCCTCATGAAGTCATTTTGGAGGCTGGGAAATGTCCTATAAAGTGATTTTTTTGGGGGGCTGGGAGATGCCCTGTGGAGTCATTTTTTCGGGGCTGGAAGATGCCCTGTGAAATAATTTTTTGGGTTTGGGAGGTGCCCTGTGGAGTCATTTTTGGGGGGCTGGGAGATGCCCTGTGGAGCCATTTTTTGGGTCACTGTCAGTTATCCCTGGCTGAGGGCATTCCGTAGGCTGTCGGTGACATTCCTTAGGGAATTCAGGGGAGTTCTAGGATTGCCCAGGGGCTCTCATGTAGAGGTAGCAGCCCCTGGGAGCACCTTGGTGTCATTCCCCAGCTCGGGGTGCTCAGGAGCATCTCCCATGAATCCCCACAGCGTCCCCAGGGCTGTTCCTTCCCGGCCCTCCAGAGCATTCCTGCCTTTCCCCGTTGGCAGCAGCAGTGGGTTTCTCAGCCAGGTGTCACACGTGGAGCTCTTGGTGCTCGGGGATTTGGCTCTGCCGGCTCTGCAGGGATCCAAGTGCACAGTTCCCTGTGGGGAGGTGGCAATCCCGGGGCTCTGCTGGGATTTGGGGTTAGCAGTAAATGTTACCGGGCTCCCGGGGCTGGGAGACACGGCACTGATAGAGCCGAGCTGCTGCAGGGAGCTGGGTGAGAGGCAGAGGCAATAAAGGGAATTTTGGGTGAGCTTTGGGGCAGCTGTGGGCTGCACAAACCTCTCCTGAGGTGGCTCCCAAACCCTCAGGGCAGTCCCTGCAGTCGGGAGCTGCTCCTGGGCTGCCTCTCAGTGCCAGGAAACCCCTCTGAGTTGCACAATCCCCGCTCGGATGTGCTGCCACTGCTGTGCACAGGGGGGGCCTCTTGCAAAGGCTGGGATCACAAAATATCCTGAGGGGAAGGGACCCCCAGGGATCCTCCAGGCCAAGTCCTGGCCCTGCACACACACCCCAAAATCCCACCCAGATTTGGGTGAGGCTCTGGCACTGCCCTTCTGTTAGTAAAGCTGTTTTCCCCTGTTCTGAGCATACTTTGCCTCATGTTTTCCAAGCCCCAGCTGGGCTGATGCAGTTGGGGTGGATGCTGAGTGCACCAGAGGAGATAAGGGGGTGATAACACAGGGGGTGATAACACAGAGGGTGATGAATTTTTCTTCCCTGCAGCTCCCTTGTGCCAGGGATCCATCAGGGGGTGACATCCTTGGAGATGCAGCTCCAGCTTGGACAAAGGACATAGGGAAGGACAGAGGGAAACCACAGGCTGAGGAGTTTGAACTGAAGGTTCCAAATATTCCCAGCACAAGCTGATGTCCATGGAATCGTGGAATGGTTTGGGTTGGAAGGGACTTTAAAATCATCCAGTGCCACCCCCTCCCATGGGCAGGGACAGCTTCCCCTATCCCAGGTTGCTCCAGTGTGGCCTTGGACACGTCCAGGGATGGAAAACCTTTCAGGGATGCTTCTCTGTGCCAGACACAATCTGTGTAGGGACACCTGAGAGCTCTCAGATCTTTTTTTGGATCCCTTTCCCTTTAAAGCAAATACAGCCAAACCCTCTGCAGAGCCCTGGGCTGTTTGTTGAGGTCTCACACTGCAGAGCACATTTTACTCTCTGTGTCCGCAGAAGGGCACGAGGTGTTTGTACAAAATTTCTCCTTCCCCTGATAACAAGACAGGCAGTGCCTGCTCCTCTGCCTGCCAAGGATTCAGCGCTCTGCACGTGCTGCAGAATCCAAGAAAAGAAGGGAAACTTGTTGTCTCCAGGATTTTGGAGGCTGCTCCAGCGCAGGGAGTCTGTCCTTGAGCAGGGAGCTGGGAGGACACTTGGCTGTTGAGGGGAATCTCTCCTAATCCGCAGGATTTATCATTATTATCGTGAACTGTGGTATTTCAGGGGAGCTGTGGGAAAAGCCGTGCTGTGGGTGGAAGGAATGTGTGCTCACTGACCCCTGGCAGTGTCTGCTTCTGCTGGAAAGGAGTTTACCTTGAACTGGTTCCTGCTTTCAGCCATCGCTGTGCAGGGTGAAGCAATGCCCTGAGTGTGCTGTGGGACAGGACAGGGCCCCGAGGAGGAGGAGGAGGAGGAGGAACAAGGACCCTGTGGTCCAGCACGTGACTTGGGCTTGCATCACTGGGGAGAACTTGTCATCATTTGAGGATTTTCCTTAGATTTTCCTTTTCCATACTGCATAAAATCCATGTAATGAAAGGTAAAATTGAGGACCTGGTCTGTTAAAAAAAACCCAACAAAACAACAACCCCAGATTTTTTGATACCGCCTTGCAAGTCTGCTTTTTTGTGTGTTTTCACTCAGATTTCAGTCTGAATGTTGTAGCAGCTGAAATTTTCCCTGTCATCATTAACTGGACAACCTTTCTCCATTTTTAGCCCATCTCTGCTTGGGGAAAGCACTGAAACACTTAAACATTCTCTTGTTCCTCTGAAAATTTAAGCAGACTTGGGGTTTTTTTAAGAAGAAATCATGTAATTAATCGACCACTGCCCAAAGATTGATGTTCCTGTTAAAGTGATGGATCAAGTTATTGAAAATGGGAACAGAATTCTGATAAAAGTCGCACGAGGTGCTTGCAGGAACAGCTTTGCATAATCAGGCCCAATGTGCTTTTATGCAATGATTGCAAAATATTTTACAGGAATGGGGGCAATGCCAAGGGGCCCTCTGAAACAGGAGGAAGTTGTGCTGTCGAAGGGCTGAATGTGTCAAATGGGATTGGAATCACTCCTGATAAATTCCATGAGCTCTGTATCCCACCCTGAGTAATTTGTGCTTTCCCGTTCAATTAATGACAACTTGGATAAAAATAGAACCTAAATCTGCTCATCCCTAATCCAGGACCTCATCCATTGCTCCATGAGCAATGGGTAATCTTGTTTTCCTCCTGTGGAAAGAAATGAAATTTCTTCTTTCCTCCGAACTTATTACTGGATTATTGGAGGTTGTGTGGCTGAGGTTCCTCTAGAGAAAGAGGGACAGAACTGCACTCCAGAAAATAAATAAATGGCAAAACACAACCCCATGCATGTAAGAATCCTCAATAAAATACAAATTAAACCATTCTAAGCTCTGATTTATGGTCCAGGAGTGTCAGACCATGGTTCCTTATGGAAACTTCTTTGATAAATACAGCAATATGGGGGGAATGACCACAAAACCACAAAAAAAATTGAAAACAAACCCAAAGAAACCAGCCTCCCCTCCCCTCTTCTGTGCCTGATTATTCCCTTAAAGCCCTTTGCCTTCTTGATGCTGCCACTCAGCTGGATGTAATCTCCTTGGAGGGGCTTTAATGTCCCTCCCAACCCAACCCATTCCATGGAAATCCTCGTTAAACCCCAGGTGCCAAAGAGAGGAGAAATGTTCTCTCAGTGACATTTGCCCCTGAGGCCTGGGCATCACAATTATTACTTTTATCTTACAGTTTTCAGCTCTTGCCAAGGTAATATTGATAAACAGGATTTGTGCCAGGGCAGGGAGCTCAGCTCCTGCAAACTGAGGTGTCTTCACAGGAGTGGGTCCCAAATGAGAAGATCAATGAATTGATGCTGTAGAAAGGTGGTGAGAATTAAAATTTGTATTTAATTGCTGTCAGCAGGGAATAATTAAATAAAATATCTGTGTTTGCTTTGCCAGGCTGGTACCGAGGATACACACTGCGAAATAAATCCAAGAAGGTACGACCTCACTTTTGGGTGGCTCTAAATTTTAATCTCACGCCTTTCCAGACCCCATCTGGTGCTGACAACTGCTGTATTTCTTGTCTTGACATCACACAGGACTCCTGGGCACTGTGTTCTTTCCTCAGTGACAGAAATAAATGGCCTTGAGCTGAAGGTTCAGAGCCATGAGTTGGGTATTCCTCCACTGGAAGCACAAGGAATGCAGTTGGAACTTACAAAATTAACTGCTCCCATTTCCATACATGAGTTTATTGCTTTATTATGATGCTCTTGGACCTGTGCACATGCAGCATTAGTTATATTTAATGGGAATATCAGAGTTTTGACTGGAAAGTATTCCAGAATTACACATCCCTGGGTCTGAGCCAAGCTGCTCGAAAAGCTGCTTGGGCTGGAAGCTGCCTGGAAATCCAGGTTTCCCTAGGAATGCTGGCACCTCTCCTGTGGTAGCATCCCCACAGCCTCTGTTTTCAGGGGTAGAGAGGAGTGAAAAGCGAACAGAAAAGGATTCCAGCGTTCCTGGAAGGTTTCTCTGTAACAACAGAAATTTGAGCATTTCTGCAGATGCCAGTGGTGGGAGCTTTGCTAGGGAGAACAGGGCAGCCTGACAGAGGACTCCAGCAACACACCATGGCAATGACTGATAATTTTCAGGGATTTTCAGCATTTCCTGCAGGAAGATGAGGGTTGTTAGAGCAGAACGAGGAATCAGGTTCTCTGAGTTGGCAGTTTGGAACCTGCTGCTCCTCCCTATCCTTTTTTCCTGGCATACTGGGCCATTTCTCCCTCCGTTCCCCTGCTTTGTATTAAATATATTCTTGTTACATCCTATCCCGCAGCAGGATTGATTTATTTCATTTCTCTCTTTATTTTTAGGGCATTTTCCCAGAAACTTATATCCATTTAAAAGAGGCCATCGTGAAGGACCGGGGGTAGGTTGGCACTTCTTTGGCAGCAAAACCGAGGGAATTTCATTCCATTTAAACCCAAAAATAACCAATTTAAGTAGCTGTCGTTGTCACAACCATGGGGTGTACCTCCTGTGCTGGAATAGAGCTGCATAAATTCATTTTCAGAGCACTGACAAACCGGAGCAGTTGGGAGTAGGGGAGCAGGAGATGATTTGCAGAATGAAATGTCTCTGCTGGACAAGTCAGTAGTGGGGAGGGTCAGTCCAGCTCCTCTGGGGACTCCTGCAGGTCATAACAGACTCCTGCTCACAGCCAAGGCCCAGCAGGAGTGTGGATTCCTTCCTGTCTTGGAAAACACTGGAGGAAATGACTCCTCCTTGGATTCCTCGAGCTGGGTCTGTGCTCCTTAAGTGAGAGCAAAACAGCGGCTGCAAAGGAAGGAACTTTATAAAACACTTCTTTTTTTAACTTCTATTTTCAAGTAACTGTTACTGTTGCTAGTGGGGATTCTTCCAAACTTAATTTCTGTCTCTTTATCCTGATTTTGGGATGGATCCACTGGGAATAACAGGAGTGAAAGGAGCTTGAAGCATTTTGCATTAAAAATGAATGATGAATGTGGATGTGTGTGTTGAGAACAACTTAAGGGTCTTGACATCATGTGTGAGCGAATTGTGTGAAAATCAGCCCCTCTGGTATTTCCATTTATATATTTATAAGAAAAGGGTGTTTTCTGTTAAGTTTTAACTCTTGAGTGTGAAACCTTTCTCTGATTTTCTCCTTTTTCTCTCTCCAGGCAACACGAAACAGTGATTCCCAGTGAGCTGCCCCTTGGCCAGGAGCTCACCTCCACGCTGAGGGAGTGGGCAGTGATCTGGCACAAGCTGTACGTGGTGAGTTCTCAGGGGTTGATGTTTTTCCCAGGTGAGCTGAGCTGAGCTGGGCTCTGTGCAGGGCACTCTGTGCCTCTGGATGGTGCAGAACCAAATGGTAAAATGGGGCTTGAGAGGGGCTCAGAGTGTTCTGCTGGCAGGTGTGGGATCACAGGACTGAGGTGGGGTTCCCTGGGCTCAGAGAGCTGTGGGTGACAGCCTTGGGGCAGCAGGGACTGGCACAGGTCACACTGGCACCGTGTCAGGGCTGGGTGGGAGTCACAGCTCACCTGGAAAATCCAGGCTCTGGCTTTGCCTGTCCCGTGTCAGCCCTGTGTGGGGGTAGGAAAACCCAGGTGGGCACAGAACTGTGGAGTTTGGGCCCAGCTTTAGGCAGGGCTGAGCTCTGCTGTGCCAGGAATGCTGTAGGTATCTATGTCATGGACTGGCTGATCCCCACCCAGAGTGTCCTGGGCCCAAACAGGGAGCAGGCAAAGGGAGGGAATCGGGGATGTGTCGTGGGGGGAGATGCAACTCGTCAAAAGCCACATCATGGAATGTCCTGTGTTGGAAAGGAACCCACCAGGATCATCAATCCAATCCCTGGCCCTGCACAGACACCCCAAAATCCCACCCTGGGCATCCCTGGCAGCGCTGTCCCAACGCTCCTGGAGCTCTGGCAGCCTCGGGGCCGTGCCCATTCCCTGGGGAGCCTGGGCAGTGCCCAGCACCCTCAGGGGGGAAGAACCTTTCCCTAAAATCCAACCTGACCCTCCCTGGCCCAGCTCCAGCCCTCCCCTAGGTCCTGTCCCTGTCCCAGAGCAGGAGCTGCCTCGCAGAAGGAATTTCTTGGCTGCTCCAAGGCCTCCCATGTGTGGAGCTCTCAGTGTCCTAAAGGAGCTCTCGTGTCCTAAATCCCTGAGCACAGGAGTCACCTCAGCAGTGTCACAAGCCGAGGCCCTGCAGAGATGTGGGGATTTTCCTCCAGTAGGTGCTCCTTGCTCAAAGAAATGAGCCCACAGTGAGTTGCCTTATTTTAAAGGTGATTAAGGTAAATTAAAAAGTCAAACTTGATTTTTCTTCAAGCGGTAATGAGTTCAGCCTGTGTAGAATGGGCTCCAATACTTTAATTAAGAAGAGTGAGTTTAAATGAGCTCTAATCACTCAGTGCACCCAGAGCAAATTTTCCTATTGGAAATTTCACCAGGCCACAAATAGGTTGTGTTTGTGTGCCATGAAACCACAAGAATTTGTTCCACCCTCTCAATTTAATGAGAAGTTCTACGTGATGGTATTACTATGTAAAAATAGAGTTTTGTTCCCGACATTTTTTATTTCTGAATAACTTTCAGATCCCAGCCTCAGAATCTGTTTTTTTAATGAGCAGAAGTCTTTCATGTTCCTGTGCTTAACCAATATAAGTCTTAAAATAGGTTTGGAAAATGTTGTGGTTTAAAATGGATTTGAGTTTATTTTATTTTCTCTGCAGTACGTAGTAAAAGAACTTTAAAAGAAGCTAAAGGAGGAAGGAGGCATTTGAGGAGAAAAAGGAAACATGAGGGGATTTTTTATTTTGGCAGCATTTCATTTCACTTCTTTAATTTCTGTGGGTTTCATTGCAGCATTGGCTTTATCTCCACTGCAAAATAAATATAAAAATGGGGAGAGTTTTTAATTGCTTTACTTAATAGGAATTAGCTGTGGAGATAACTCAGGTCAAATTGAGGTCTGCTCTGAAAATTCACACAAATTGCCTTCTCTTGTAGGTATTTTTATGAAAGAACGTGTTTTTTCTTTGTTTATTAAATATATCTCTGATATCCTTTCTATGCAGCTAAAAACTCAAGTAGCCCCTGTCAGCACCTTGGTGTTCACCCAGATCAAAGGGAAGATTGTTGTTTATCCCTTTAAGTGTGGGGGAAATAGGAGTGATTTCTATAATTCATGTTGGGATGAGAATGGGGAAATAACTGAAGCTGGCTTCTCTTTGTGCTGTGGGGGAGCAGGGGGGGTTTGCAGTTCACCATTAACAGCTCCAGAGCCCAGTGAGCACCAGCAAAAGGGCCACTGGCTGGGGGGAGATGGGCCCCAAACCCTCCCCACGGCATTTTAGAGCTGAACAACCTCATCCTGTCCCAGTAATTCCAAATTTGTGGCACTTCCCTGTGAAAAGAGTCAGAATCCTCCCAGGAACTGCCTCACTGTGGTGGCACAGAGGGGGTGAGGCCTGGGCTCCCTTTTAATGGTTTAAATTACTTACCTGACACATCTAAAAGCTTATTGACTTCCCTGAGCACATATTGCCACAAGCAGGGTGGGTTACCTCACATCCACGTTTGATTACATCCCTGGAGCTTGGAGGTGCAGGAACAAGGTGTGTGGATGGGACTGATTTCATGAGGGTGCAACCAGGAAAGGGCCTGGGAAGTATTTTCATTGATTAGAGATGGTCACAGAAGGGATGGCAGGAGGGAACTCTTCACCAAGCAGGTTTTGATGTCCTGTTCAAAGTCCTAGAACACAAAGTCCTAGAAATGATCCTGTGATCATTTAACATCATTTCTCTGTCCCTGTTATAAAATAACCTCCATCGGAGCAGTCTGGAAGTGCTGGAAAGCACCAGAGGCCTATTTTTAGTGGGTGAGGTTTTTCTGAAATAATGTCCCAGGGAAAGGTGAAGCCCTTGAAGACACTTAAAGATCTTAAAGGCACTTAAACCTTGGCAGTGCCAAGTGCTGCAGAATTTACTGCATGGGCCTGATCTTGTGGTGTCATAAAGGGCCAGGTATTTTTAGTTAAATAAAACTCATGTGGTTCTGGAGCTGCACACATTTCAGAAGGGTTGCTGAGCTGAAGTTTCCAGGTTTGCCTTGCTTAAAATTGCCTCTTTTTTGCCTGCAGAACAACAAGACCACTCAGTTCAGGCACGTGCAGCAGCTCACCTACAGCCTGATAGAGTGGAGATCCCAAATCCTCTCCGGGACCCTGCCCAAGGATGAACTGGCTGAGCTCAAGAAGAAAGTCACTGCCAAGATTGACTATGGCAACAGGTGAGCTCCAAACTGTGCCTGGAAGGCAGGGGAGAGTCCCAAACCCCACGAGAGGCTCTTAATGCAAAACTAGGCACTGAATTAGGCTTAAATTTTTCCTTGGAAAGGGTGAAATGGCAGCTGTGAGTCCCCATGACAACGTGGCCACCTGGCAGTTGGTTCTTGATATGCCATGGATCTCTGTGCCTTGGCAGGAATTCTCCTCTCTTAATTCTGCACAAATCCTGGCACATGGTGGCCTTTTCCTTGGAGCCCAGTTTGTGCCTGGATTTGGATGGTGGTGGGGAAATACTCTGCTTTATCAGCAGCTGAGGGGCAGGATTCCATAGGAATCCTCGGTGGTTTGCAGTCTCCAGGACTCATTTATCTGCTGTCAGCCTTGGTGCAGGTCCAAGAATAACAATCAGATGCAGGCCATGAGCTTGGTAAATACTCATTCACCTTTGAAACAAAGCCATTTAAGCAGGAATAAGGGAGATGTCACTTTAGGATGGAGTTACCTGACTAATTCCTTCTCCCTTTATTGGGAAAATGGGGGAGAGATGTATTTTGAGCCAGGAAAACCAGCAGTGAGTGAGGTTATTACAAGGAGTGGGGTTGCTGAGCACTGGCAGCCCTGAGCAGTGATTTGATCTTTGCTTCTTACACATTCTGGCTTTTTTTTTGTCTCCTGGGGCTGTCCAGGATCCTGGGCCTGGACCTGGTTGTCCGAGATGACAACGGGAACATCCTGGACCCAGATGAAACCAGCACCATCTCCCTCTTCAAGGCCCACGAAACTGCATCCAAGAGGATTGATGAGAGGATCCAGGAGGAGAAGGTACCTCTGGTGTCCCTGATTTGCCCTCTTCAGTCACTGTGCCCACTGTATTTTATATTCCTCTTGATGTTGTGCTCCTTTGGCAGCAGAACCAAATTCTCCTGTGTTTGTTCATCGTGGAAATACAAAATTTAATGGAAATATGAAAATCTTTGCAGTCCCTGCAGCAGAGTTTGGACCTCCGGGGGCAGCCAGTATTCAACTCCACACACACGTACAGCCTCTACGTGAACTTCAAGAACTTTGTCTGCAACATTGGGGAAGATGCAGAGCTGCTGATGAGCCTCTACGACCCTGATCTCTCCAAATTCATCAGGTAGGGGCTTTATTTTGTAGATTCTTAAGGAATTTAGTCAAGGTGATCATTCTGAAGAAGTCAACAGGGGTTAGAAAGGGAGATCCAGCAGATGTTTCCGAGTTCTGTTAGTTGCTGCCTCAGTTGGGGGAAAATTAGTTCCAATTACTCTGGAATTAGTTTCAGAGAGATAGGAAGTCCAGGCCCTACTTCTTAAAGCTGAGCATTTCTGTGATACACCAGCCAAAATCCCAGATTGTCTTTATATTCTTAATTTTCCCTGCTGTGGTCACAAGCCTTGGTGAAGCATCTGATTAATTGTTTCCCAATAAACCATGGATTTACATGGTGTGTGCTGTCCAGTCAGTGCCAGTTCACATCTAAAGAGTTGGGGAAGATATGAGGAGCTTTATCAGGGAGGCAGTTCCGTGTCAGGAACACTGTGTGTCCGTCTCTGCAGTTATCAGGAGTTGGAATTGTCCAGGCAAGCAGCTGCCAGGGCTCACCCCATCCTGCCTCCAGTAAATGAGTCACTTCCAAGGCATTTTGGGATAAAGGATTTGTCAAATATTCCTAAAAGATCAAAATGCTTTGGGGCTTTTGCCAGGAAATGGGGAGTGTCAGGTGTTGATCAATTTAAATTTCTTTTTTCTCCCTTTCTTTGCAGTGAAAATTACCTGGTTCGTTGGGGCAGCAATGGGATGCCTAAAGAAATTGAGAAACTGAATAACCTCCAAGCAGTGTTTACTGTAAGTCCAGAGAATGCCAGGATGGGTTGGATTGGGAGGGACTGAAATCCCACCCAGTGCCACCCCTCCCCTGGGCAGGGACACCTCCCACTGTCCCAGGGTGCTCCAGCCTGGCCTTGGGCACTGCCAGGGATCCAGGGGCAGCCCCAGCTCCTCTGGGAATTCCATCCCAGCCCTCCCCACCCTCACAGAGTAGGATTCCTTCCCAATATCCCGTGTATCCCTGCCCTGTGGCAGTGGGAAACCATTCCCTGTGTCCTGGCGCTATGAATGTCTCTCCATCCCCCTCACAGTCTCCCTCCAGATCCAGAAGGCCACAATTTTTACCTGTGTATAACCCAACAAAACCTCTCTCTCCCTGTGTCTTCCTTTCCACTCAGAAAGAACATTGTGATGGAACCTGCTTTGAAATCTTTTTTAGGACTTGAGCAGTTCTGACCTGATCAGGCCCAGGATCAGCCTGGTGTGCCAGATCGTGCGGGTGGGGCACATGGAGCTGAAGGACGGCAAGAAGCACACCTGCGGGCTCCGCAGGCCCTTCGGCGTGGCAGGTGGGGCCTCGGGCCTGGGGGACACCAGCACGGCCCAGTAAACCCAGGGAGGGACTGGGACAGTGGGCTGGGAGCTGGGAACTGTGTGCTGTAAATGCCAGCACAGCTGGGAGCTGCCAGGGGCAGCATCTCTGCTCCAGAGCGGAGAAATTGTCCCCTGCAGGACCTTTAATGAAGGTTGTAGTTGGAGATCAAACACTGTCACTGCTCACTTTTGTCACCTCCTACAGAGATAACAGGCTGCCACGGCTGCAGCAGACTTATCAGGGCCTTGTCAGAGAGGGATTTGCTCCTCATGGGATAAAGCTTTAGGTTCTAAAGGAGCCAGACTCCCAATTCTTATTTTATTCCTGGGATTTCTTGGGAAGGGACTTGCTCGAAATCGAGGGTGGAAATCAATTTGCAAAGAAGCAGCATTTGAATATAAGTGGAATTTCTTTGCCTTGAAATGCCCCAGTCCCACCTGGTTTTTCTCAAAGGGTGTGTTTTACCAGAGTGTATTCAGGTTATTCACACTCACTGCTGAGGGCTGACCTGCACATCAACAAAAAGGTGCTTTTAAAAAAGTTAAAATGAGAGTGATGCCCTCTATTGCTGTCACAGAATCCCAGATTTTTTTGGGGGTGGGAAAGAACCTTAAATCCCATCCCGTTCCACCCCTGCCACGGCAGGAACTCCTTCCACTATCCCAGGTCGCTCAGAGCCCTTGTTTTGAGTGACACTGGCCCAAGATAAACCCTTGTTGTTTCCATTCTGAGAGGGGAAAGCTTTCTGTGGGTTCCTGGCAGCTCTGAGTGATGCTCTGGTGTCGTTGCAGTGATGGACATCACTGACATCATCCATGGCAAGGTGGACGACGAGGAAAAGCAGCATTTTATCCCCTTCCAGCAGTGAGTACTGGGCTCCAGAGCTCTCCCCACCTCTGGCTAAAGCAGTTGTCCTTTGGGGAAGGGCAGATTTGTGTGGGAGCCTGGCAGAGCCCCAGGGGCTCTACAAACAGATCAGCTGATAGCAGGAGTCAGCCCTTTGCAGGGGGAGGTTTCTGGCACCCCTCAGGAGCTTTTGTTCCCCTCGGTCTCTGTGACAGACTCAATTGCTTGGGGACTTCGGCAGGGCAGCTGGAATCTCTGGGTACCTGTGGGGTGAGGAAGAGGAGCACAGAGCAAAATAATGCTGTGGGGACTGGGGGATGAGACTTTCAAAATTACTGGGGTGTTGAAAGGCAGGATTTTCAGAGAGACTGAGAGGGACCCAGCCCTTTGTCACTGCTGTGTGGGACCCCTGCGCCGCCCCTCCCCTTCCCACAGTTCCATGTCAGGGTCAGTCAGTAGGGAAAGGATTTCTCCCTCTTCTTGGGGAAGAAATTCCAGCCCCAATGAGTTCTGCATTTCTGCACTGAGAGTTAGACCCCTGTGTTTGTTCTGCCTGCTCTGACTGCTCACGTTCTTCGACACGTTGGAGTAATGAAAATGGAGCTTGTTTGGGTAGACTCGGCCTTGTTGTTACAGCCCTAAATATAGCAAAGCATTGGCTGCAGCCATTTGTTATTACAAGGTATTTTCAGGGGAGATTTGGGGTTCTTCCCCTGCCCTTTCAGGGCCTGGAAGGATGGCTTTTCCCTTGAAGAATGATGTTAGTCTGCTACTTTTTTTCTGTGGGTTTGTTTGGTTATTTTTTATTTGTTTAGAGTTTTTTTGGTTTGTTTGTTTTTAATTGTTTTGGTTTGGGTTTTTTGTGGTTTTTTTTTTTTTTTTTTTGCTTGTTCGTTGGATTCGGTTTTTGTTTTGTTGGTTTGGGGTTTTTTCCCCATTTTTCTTCTGCTCTAATGAGGCTGAGGTCAGACCCCCAGCTGGACACCAGGATGGGCAGCCTGTGGAGACCTCGTTTGTCCCCCATTATTGATGCTGTGGGTACAGTCAGGGTCAAGATCCAAACCTCAGTAGTCTTGTTTGTGATGGGTTCATCACGTAGGTGATGTCACAGCAGGCATTAATTTATATTAATTTATATTAATTTACCAATGGTTAATCTGCATAGGGACAGCTCTGAGGCAAACCTGAAGTCAGGGCTTAAATCCTCAGGTCAGCGTTACTGACCTTAGGCTTGAGGGATAAACTGTGATGCATTTCCTAGTTTGAAGGTTAAGTGGATTTTGTGCAGGTGAAGGAATGAAAATCCCCATGGAATCCTTTAAAAACCCTCGCATTTGTTTGGAAAACAGCCGGCTGTTGGCCAGCCCTCTCCTTGTGTGTGCTTGGTGTCAGTCTGTCCTGCTTCCTGATCCTGTTTTTGTGGCCCTCCTGCCCAGGATTGCCATGGAGACCTACATCAGGCAGCGCCAGCTCATCATGTCCCCCCTGATCACCTCCCACGTCATCGGCGAGAACGAGCCCCTCACCTCTGTCTTCAACAAAGTCATCGCTGCCAAGGAGGTCAACCACAAAGGCCAAGGTGTGACCTGGGCTGGGGAGGGTTCCCTGCTCTCCAGGGGAATAAATGTGTGGCGAAAGTCCAGGGATCAAGGTTTAGTGGAGTTCAGTCCCTTCCCCGAGCCCAGTGTGTGCTCTGTGCCATCCCTGTCCCGTTGTCACCCCACCACATGGAGCTCAAATCCGGATAAAACCAGATAAAACTTGCATGGGAACAGCTCCTCCAGCTCCTCTCTTGCTTGCTAGTAATATGTGTAAGGTCAATATATTTTAACACCTTTGAAATAAAACCGTTTTATGGGCTTGAAATATTGGTAAAATTGGATATTTGTGTATCCCAAATGGCTTTGGGATTAAATCACGTTATTCCAGATTTTTCTGGTCTTCCTTGGGTCAAGGACACACGATATTAATCTCTGAAAGTTTAGGGTTTACTTCAGAGAATCTTCTTGCCCAGTAAAGTCTTGCTCAGCATTAGGGAGGTGGAGAACTGGGCAAGAGAGTACCAGCTGGGGACATGGAGTTCTCATGAAAACACAGTTTTCTGGAAGCACAGGCTTAAATTTCATGGGCTTGTAACATTTTTTGCAGTAAACAAGTGTTATCTCCCTTTTCTTAGGTCTCTGGGTCTCCCTGAAGCTGCTCCCTGGGGATCTGGCTCAGGTTCAGAAGGATTTTTCCCACCTCGTAGACAGATCCACTGCAGTGGCTCGAAAAATGGGGTTCCCTGAGATCATCCTTCCTGGTAGGTCCCATGTGCCTCTGCATTCCAGGGAGTGAAAGAGCCACCTGAAATTCTAGAATTTCTGTCACTAAAAGATTTATTAAAAAAAGAAGATTAATTTTTATCTGAAAACTTCTTATTTTTCTTCAAATTTCCAGATTTTTTTTATTTTTTTGTAACAAGAAGTGAAAAACATGAGTTTCCTTTCTTATGGTAAAGTGATGGTTTATGGAGTTTTTGGGAGAAAATTCTCTTTAGTCAAAGGGATTTTTGTTGCATACGGCTTTGACCCACCCGTTCAGAGTGGATTTAACCCTACAGGGCTCATTAAGTTAAAAAAATACATAAGGACAGAGGTTTATAAAAAGGAAAATGGTTCTTTTTAAAAGATTTTGTGTAATTTCAGATGGGGATGAAATAATTTTATGTCGGGTGTCGTTAATTAGCAAAAAGTTAAGAAGAAAATGAGGATAACGTGGCAGCCAAGGATGTTAATGTTAACCTGTTGAACTGGGAATGAGCAACCAGCTCGCTGAACACTGGGAATTGCAGGTGATGTTCGGAATGACATCTACGTCACCCTGATCCAGGGGGAGTTTGACAAAGGCAAGAAGAAAACCCCCAAGAACGTCGAGGTCACCATGTCCGTGCACGACGAGGACGGCAACCTGCAGGAGGTAGGACGACCTCTGACACCCTCTGAAGATTTACCATCAAAATGCTCCATATTTACCTTTTTCCCCCCATCCCTTTGTGGTTTTGCCCAAAGAAAGCCATCCACCCTGGTGCTGGCTACGAGGGAGTCTCTGAGTACAAGTCTGTGGTGTATTACCAAGTCAAGCAGCCCTGCTGGTACGAGACCGTCAAGGTACGGCTCTGTCATTTACTGTGCTCCTGCCTTCGTGTAGAAACCAGGACTCCTTTAGAACCAGCACCAGAACGTGCTGGGGAGGGGCTGGGGACAGGGAAAATGCTGTGTTTTCATCGTGCTCTCCCCTGCAGGTGGCCATTGCCATAGAGGAAGTCAGTCGCTGCCACCTGAGGTTCACGTTCCGTCACCGCTCGTCCCAGGAGTGTGAGTACCAGGGAGGGACACCTGCAGGATGGGCTGTGCTCTTCCCACTCCCACTGAGTGTAGAACTTGCATTGCTGTTCCCAGTGTTGTGGATTTTTTTTTTTTTTTTTTGCTGAGTTTACTTATTCCTGGTTTTGTGGGAAGTAAAAAAAAAAAAGGCATTCAAATTGTTTGTAGCTGAAGTTTGGTGCTGGTTTTCTTCTGAAACTGAAATTTGATAAGGAGCAACATTTTAGCCCCCCCAAAAGACAGTTATCAATGTTTGTTACTGCTTTGGCTTCTCAGTGTAGGGTGTTGCTTTCAATTTATTTCACAAAATTCACTGCAAGGCCTGGTGGGCTCCTAATGATCTTCCTAGAGGAGGATTTGTAATTAGGTTAATGAAAGGCTAATGAGAGAGTTAGACCCAGAAGTTCCATCAGATCGCTTCAGAGCCCTGAAACTGGATCAATAATGTGAGACTCAGCCATTGAAAGGCTCTCAAAGGCACCTGGTTATGGAGGCAGTGACATCCTTCCACATCCACAGCTCACAAACCCAAATCCCAACCAAAATATCCATGGAATTCTATATCAGAGCATCATTGAATTGTTAAGGTTAGAAAAGACCTGGAAGATGAAGGAGTCCAACCATTAATCTGTTCATCTATCAGCACAAAAACCTCTGAAATTGTGTGTGAGATGCTCCAGAGAGGATGTGTTTGTGTAGCTGCAGTTAGCTGTTAAATAAAGCTGCTGATGTGGTTGGAGGGCTGCATTTTGGATTGTAGGACGTGAATAAGACAATTCCTAATGAAGATTTCTCCTGTTTGCAGCCAGGGACAGGTCTGAGAGAGCTTTTGGCGTGGGCTTTGTGAAGCTGATGAACGCAGATGGAACGACACTGCAGGATGGCAAACACAATTTGATTGTTTACAAGGTAACCTGGGCATTTCCAGCCTTGTCTCGTGTTTAACTCATCACAACTCTCTCCTGGCTGATTTTCCAAGCAGTAGAAAGCTACAAAAGGTGTGTTTGGGGTGGGAAATCCTCCTAAACTCTGCAGCTTTGGAAAGAGCTCAGTTCATCTGCGGTATGGGCACTTTATTCCCCGATATCAGAAATCCAAACACTGATAGAGATTAAAAAGTGCTTAAACCCCGTTCTGCTTTTCACTGGCACGTGACCCTTCTCTCTGCTCTGTCCAACCAACAGGGTGACAACAAGAAAATGGAAGATGCCAAGAGTTATTTGACCCTTCCTTGCACCAAAACGGAGATGGAGGAGAAGGAGGCTCCTTCAGGGAAAAACCTGCACCCTCTGGCCAACTTCACCCCCACCAAGGACAGCACAAAGGACAGCTTCCAGATTGCCACGGTCATCTGCTCCACCAAACTCACCCAGAACGGTAGGCCTTGTGCTGGGAGTTGAAATGCACAGGGCATTTTCTTCAGGCAGGTTTTTGTGTGTGGGCAGAGAGCTTCAGCTTTAATTTTGCTGCTCATTTGTCAGTGGCAGCCCTGTCCCATCAGGCTGCCAGAACAAGCTCCCAGGATGTTTGTGCAGCCTCTGGAAACCATTTCACACAATTATTGGTTCCAGACTGCCACTGTTAAACCCAACAAGTTTGCTGGCACGTGTGGAAATGTCGCCTGTCAGTGATAGTGTTTTGTCAGAATTTTAAGTATTGAAGGTTAATTCCCTTCTTTCCTCTGCCTGTTCAGAGAGCAGCAGCTGGGACTGAGCTCCCCAGGTGATGATGTGAATTAACTCTGCCTTGCTGCCAAAGGGATCAAAATAAAGAGTGATCTGTGAATGAGCCCAGCATGGGCTGGTAAATGATGGGAGATTTCCAGTAGCTCTGGAAGGCTCTTGGGATAAGCCATACACTCTAATAAAATTCCTGGCTGGAGATACCTGCTCTTGAGTCCATAAAAAATCCTGCAGAACAGTCTCCAAATGTGTTATCAGATGGCAGCCAGGTTTCCATTTATAGCAGAGCTTCCCTCTCTTGCCAAGACAAAAGAAGCACCTCAAGGTAACATTCTGTACCTCAGGGTGACTTTTCCTTGTGCACTGACTAAAAATAACCCCCAGCCTTGCTCTGGGCTGCTGTGCAGCCGTTCAGTCAGCTGGCAGCTGGGATTGCTGACTGCTGCTTTGTGTCCTTGCCAGTTGACCTGCTGGGATTGCTGAACTGGCGCTCCAACTCCCACAACATCGCCCACAACCTCAGGAAGCTCATGGAGGTGGAAGGAGGAGAAATTGTGAAGGTATTCACAGGGATTTGAGCCTCCTTGGTGCACAGACTCTCGTGTGTCAGCCTTTGTTGGACCTGAAAGGTGTCTGGGTAGGCTGGGAGGGCAGTTCTGGGTGCTGCAATGGGAGAATCATCAAAGCATGGAATGGTTTGGCTTGGAAGGGACCTTAAAATCAGCTTTTTCCACCCCCTGCCGTGGGCAGGGACACCTTCCACTATCCCAGGGTGCTCCAATCTGGCCTTGGACACTTCCAGGGATGGGGCAGCCACAGCTCCTCTGGGAACCTGTGCTCCACCTCTCGTTAGTGGAATTCACCAGAATTACAGAAGTTAGATATTCCGGGGATCAGGGAGAGGGTGGTGACTTTATTTTCCCCGTTATCCTTATGGAATGACAGATACATCCAAAGCCTAACTTAATTTTCAACTCCTTTGTGATTGAGGAGGGACTTGCTGTGAATCTGGGAGCAGAGACAGCCCAAAGATCTCATAGAACACTGTGGGGAATGGACCTGAAATGGGGGGAATTCCCACAGAAAATGGTCTGGTGGAGGATTCAGGAGGAGGTCTTACCTGCAGAGAGGGGTTCCAAGAGTGAATGTGCTGGGATTATGCAAGGTCCTGGTTTTATGGAGCAGCTGAACCACTGCAGTTAATGCAGTGTCCCTGCAGACAGGCTGTGTGCAGGGTCCTGCCTCGGGACAGGGTTGGGGCTGGCTGGGAGAGTTCAGGATTTTAATCCTGGGGGATGGAAAGGCGATAGAGCAGCAAAGTGGGGCCATTCAGGGCTGATCAGAAAAGATCTGCCTTGCTATAGAGGTGATCCTGGCAATCATGGCATTAGCACAGGGCTCAGATCCCTTTGTAGATGTTTTCTCATGGACAGGTTTTACAGTCCAGCCGGGCTGGAAGGGGAGAAATGATCCAACTCCTGCTCTTGTGCAGGATGCCAGAAGCAGCTGCCTTTCCCCACCCTTTTACTGCTCCTTTTCCCCTCTAGTTTTTGCCAGACACCCTCGATGCACTTTTCAACATCATGATGGAAATGTCAGAAAATGAAACCTATGATTTCCTGGTGTTTGATGCCCTGGTGAGTGAATCTTCTGTGGGTTCAGAATTTGTTTTCAGCCACATTTCCAATCTGTTCCTGGTGATTCCTTTAGATGAGCCATTGGTATTTTGCTCTAGAAAGAAGTTATATTTAAACACTTCTTAAGGCTTTTTCAGGACTGAAATGCACTCAGGTTTTTTAGTAACCACAGTGAAAACAGCAATAAATTGCACACACAGAGTATTTAGTGACTGTTAGAACATGAATAGCACCCTGTAGCATTAATGCAGCTGGTAAAACAAAGAAAAACTATAACCCAGCAAAACAAATGGAATTAGAGGTTGTTCTGTTTGAGTTAGACTGTGCAGCTCTGTGCATCTGTTTCCTTCTGGACTTTTGGCAGGTATTTATTATTTCTTTGATTGGAGACATCAAGTTCCAGCATTTCAACGCTGTGCTTGAGACTTACATCTACAAACACTTCAGTGCAACCCTGGCCTATGTGTGAGTATTGGTCCCAGACCTCGGGGTCTCCCAGCAGTGTCACTGAGGGCTTTGGGGATGACATCAGCTCTTGGTGATGTACTTGATTAGGTAATTTTTGATGATGTTAATGTGATCAAGGCAGCAGAGAGCAGACTTCCATCCCTTCTCTGCTTTCAGGAGAGAAAAAGTCCTTCTTGTTGCTCTTTTTGCCCTGTAAAAAGTTCTGTTCTGAGAATTTTTCCTGTCAAAACAGACAGAAAAGAGACTTCTGTCATGGATCTTGGCTTTCCAGCCCCTTGATCAAGCACCCCTCAGCCAAAGGTCATCACCCTTGTGGTAACAGAAGTGAAAAGTTAAAACTGAGGCCAAGAGGGATGGCAAAGCCAGAAACCAAACTGCTTTTCCTCTCTGAAAATCTCCTCTTAATTTTTACTGATCCACATGAATTCCTGGGTGTCACCCTGAAGGAAACACAATTTGAAGTCCCCATCTCCTGGAATGTTTCTTCCCTGCTCTGCCACACCATCTCTGCTTCCATGGATTTCCTTTCCTCCCTCTGCCCCACACGTGGGAATGCTCACACGGGGAGAGGGCGTCAGGCCCTCCCCCTGGGGATGGGTTTTCCAGCTTCCTGGAGAGCTCCTTTTAGGGAAAAAGAAAAGCAGATCAAGAGGGTGGAATTTGTAGACTTCAGCCCAAGATTTCAGGAGGAAATGGGCTGTGAGGAGGAGCCCCTGTGGTGTTCATGGGGCTGCAGTTCCTCTCTGGGATAAGGAAGCTGGGCTTGCACAGGAACTGAGCCCTGCCTGGATTGGTTCCCATTTTTTGTTTTATTTCCAAAGGAAACTCACCAAAGTCCTGAACTGCTACGTGGGGAATGCTGAGGACTCCAGCAAGACAGAGCTGCTCTTTGCAGCCCTGAAAGCCCTGAAATACCTGTTCAGGTTCATCGTGCAGTCACGGGTGCTGTACCTGAGGTGGGTCCAGCCCTTCATCCCTGTGCCTCCTCTGGGAAACCCACTGGAGTTTCTTCCAGTAAACACCACTAAAGGGGATACTCTTCATCAAATCCTTTATGGCTGACTTATTAAGAGGATCTTTCTGCCCTTTGTCTGCAGCTGGAGCAAATACATTGAGCAAAAATTAAAACATCAGATTGGAAGGAGAAAAACCTTTCAGTCCCCCTTAGCATGCAATGAGCAGCACGTGGTAGAGCTGAAAAGGAACCCAATTTTTATTTTTATAAAGTAAAAGGTGGAATTTCCTCCTCATTTTCAGAAACTTTAAGAAACAAATACACAAATTGTTAGGTGAGGTGGGGATGATCCATTCTCCAGCTGGGGTAAAATCAATGACAGTGGTTTCATTGCAGCTTCACATCATCTTTTCAGAGATTCACAGTGAGGGTTTGAAACCCTTTATTCATGTCCCTTCTGGATTTTTTTCCTGTTTAATACTTGGAACCCAAGCAGGATTTGCTGCAGTGGCAGCTTAAAAAGTGCAGTTTTTCCCCTATGACAGATTCCAGCAGGAAATGACTGCAAAATCCCCAATTCCATTTCTACTCCCATGTCTTTGAGGAAGGAGGTGGCATTAAGACGTTGTTCCACAGGATGAAATCCTGTTCCAGCTGCTGGATTTCTGTGTGTAACTGACCCTGTTCTTTGCAGTGTTTATGGGAAAAGCGAGGATGGGAATGAATTCAATGATGCAATTCGCCAGCTCTTCCTCTCCTTCAACGTCCTCATGGACCGGCCCCTGGAGGAGGCTGTCAAGATCAAGGTGAGCAGAATTTCCAGGGAAAAGTAAAAATCTTCAATTAGATCAACTGGTGCAGTTGGGAAGGGGCTGGGCCAGAAAAAGGAACGAGAGAATTGTCCATGAATCCCTTCTCCTCCACCTTTCCCACTCTGCAGTGCAGCTCTGGAATGGCTGGATGCATAAATGCTCTGTGGATGCATAAATTTGATTTTAAACCAGTTCTCTACAGTTGTTCCCATATTTGCTCTTGACAAAAACTGGATTTCCCACGTATGTTTCATGTCCTTGGTTTTTTTTCTTCTTTCAGGGGGCAGCTTTAAAGTATTTGCCAAGCATCATAAATGATGTCAAACTGGTATTTGACCCTGTTGAGCTCAGGTAACTATATTAAGTTTGTTGGTCCTCTAAACTCAGCTCATCTGGTGGGAAGATTTTTGGAAACTTGGCTAAAAGCAGCCACTCTGGTTATGATCTGATGGTGCAGATCTTGTGCATGGACTCATGAGAAACATCCTCAAGGCTTGCAGGGCTTTAAAGGAAGTCAGTGGAGTTCAGAGGATTCTGTGCATCCCAATTTACCATTCTGGAAGTGTCCCAGGCCAGGTTGGACAGGGCTTGGAGCAACCTGGGATAGTGGGAGATGTCCCTGCCCATGGCAGGGGGTGGCACTGGATGATTTTAGGGTCCCTTCCCACCCAAATTATTCCAGGATTCTGTGATCCTTACAAGCACCTTGAGATTTTACTGAAAACCAGAATCTGAGGGCAGTGAAGTTGAAATCTTGTGCAAGTTTCCACCAGTTCTTGGTGAATGCTCCTGTAAAGTGTGGCAAAGGCAGAGCCTTGGCTGGGAAAACAGAAGTTGTGTTTATCCAGGAAATTCTCAGCCCTGTGGATTCCTGGTTTTGGTGCTCAGAGCTTTGCCCAGAGCTGCCCAGCCCTGTCTCCTTGTCCTGACACAAATGATTTGCTGGGAAGCAGCAGACAGGCAACAAATGTCCATGGAATTTAATTTAAGGGAATCTCGGGTTGGAGTGAGTCATCTCTCCTGATGAAAGGGGTGTCTGGAAGGAGGATGTGCTTTCACTGCTGTGGCTGTTCCAGGTTTCACCAGTGGGCTCCTGAGTCTGTTCCAAATGATCTGTTCAGCCTCCTGTGTTCTCTGTGTGTGACAGCTGCTGTGACTACCCCGTGCTGGCACTGCAGGCCACAGAGCACTGCCTGGTTTTGGGGTTTGTGATGGACCTGGTGTGTCCTGGGATAAAAGCTTCATTCCAAGAGGTTTAAGCCTGCAGCTCCTGAACACTGCTCAGTTTTACTTCAAGTCCTGTGCTAAGCTTCTTGAAAATAAGTCAGGGCTCTGTAGTAATTTGCCTGTTGGATGGAATTCCCAGAGCAGCTGTGGCTGTCCCGTCCCTGGAAGTGCCCAAGGCCAGGTTGGAGCACCCTGGGATAGTGGGAGGTGTCCCTGCCCCTGGCAGGGGTGGCACTGGATGGGATTTAAGTCCCTTCCAACCCAACCCATTCCGGGATTCTGTGATTCCATGGCTGACCCAGGGCAGGGCAGTGTTGGTGTGGGAGGGATGGGGTGATGCTGGGTGGGAATGCTGACCCTCTGCTCCCTCTGCTCTGTACCCCAGTGTCCTCTTCAGCAAGTTCATCCAGAGCATTCCTGACAACCAGCTGGTCCGGCAGAAGCTGAACTGCCTGACCAAGATCGTGGAGAGTGACCTGTTCAAGCAGGCTGGTGAGTGGCACTTGGAAGGCTCTGAGTTCTGCCAGGGGCCACACACCCTTAAAAACGAGTTCCCCTGGCAGTCATCCACCATTAAACCCATCCCTAGAAACATTCCTTGCCTTGGAAGGGTTTTTGCTGTTCAGGATGTATGCAATGCCCAATATGTGGGATCCTGATCCAGGGTGGTGATTTAGAAAGAGGGAGAAGCTGAGTGTGCTGTTTGGTGGAATACACAGAATTTATAAATGAAGGGGCAGGGATGGATGGGATATTGGGATGGAATTCCTCCCTGGGAAGGTGGGGAGGGGCTGGGATGGAATTCCCAGAGGAGCTGTGGCTGCCCCTGGATCCCTGGAAGTGCCCTGGGACAGCGGAAGGCATCCCTGCCCTGGCAGGGGTGGGATGAGGTGATCTTTATGGTCCCTTCCTACCCAACCCAACCCATTCTGGGATTCCAGGATTCAAAGTACAGATTATTTATGACTCTCTCCAGTCCGTTTGTTGTAACTCCAGTGGCTTTAGGCAAGTTCTGGTGTCCCAGATGAAATTCCTGTGTGGTGCCCATGCCCAGGGCGTGCTGAGGCTCTGCTCTGTCCCCGTGTCACTTTGCAGAGTGCAGAGATGCCCTCCTGCCCCTGCTCATCGATCAGCTGAGTGGGCAGCTGGATGACAACTCCAGCAAGCCCGACCACGAGGCCAGCTCCCAGCTCCTGAGCAGTGTCCTGGAAGTCCTGGACCGCAAAGATGTGGTGAGCACGAGCTCTCAGGGGTGCCAGTTCAGCTTGTTTCTTCTTTTGAGAAGTTACAGTAAAGAAACATCCTCAACTTACGCTTTAATGAGTCAGAATTGTGATATTTACAGCAATTGTGGTGCATTGCTGTGCAGTTCTTTGTAGTGGCTCTGTCTGAAATGGAACCAGGAAGGGTTGAATTTGTTGTTGTCACTACTAGAAGCATTCACTTCCCTTTCTAGGGGCCAAAATGTCATCCCAGCTGCTGTGGTGGCTTGTTCAGTAATTTGGAGCAAGTCAAAGAAGTATTACAGAAGTATTAGGAAAGTATTTTATGATATAAAAAGGAGGAGGTTTCTCGTTCCCCCTTCATGAAACAGGGACGATGATCACTGTTCAGCCACCAAAACACACTTCCCCTCTGGCCATGGGAACTGTTCTGAGTGGCTGTGAGCAGAGGGGTTTGAACTGTGCAGAGAAAACAAATCAAAGCCCCAGAACAAGCTGATGAAGCTGGGACAGATGCATTAAGGGAATTCTCCCCCAAGTGAATCCCTGAGTGTTTGAGTTGATCTCTCGTGTGTTTAAATCTCCTTTTTCTGCTTCCCCTAATGACAATTAAGTGCTGCCAGGGCAGTCCTCCCACACAGGGAGCTCTCCCTGAAGGCTGTGCACGAGGAATGGTCTCCAAAGTCCCTTGCTGGCTGTCCCCAGGGTGCCACTGCTCAGCACATCCAGCTGATGATGGAGCGGCTGCTGCGCCGGATCAACCGCACGGTGATCGGGATGAGCCGCCAGTCCCCGCACATCGTGAGAGCCTCCCCTGCCTGCCCTGCTCCTCCAGCACCCTCTGCCACTGGGATTCCTTCCCCTGGGAGCCTCCCCTGCCTGCCCTGCTCCCCCAGCACCCTCTGACACTGGGATTCCTTCCCCTGGGAGCCTCCCCTGCCTGCCCTGCTCCCCCAGCACCCTCTGACACTGGGATTCCTTCCCCTGGGAGCCTCCCCTGCCTGCCCTGCTCCCCCAGCACCTTTTACACTGGGATTCCTTCCCCTGGAGCCTGCCCTGCTCCCCCAGCACCTTTTACAGTGGGATTCCTTCCCCTGGAGCCTCCCCTGCCTGTCCTGCTCCCCCAGCACCCTCTGACACTGGGATTCCTTCCCCTGGAGCCTCCCCTGCCTGCCCTGCTCCCCCAGCACCTTTTACAGTGGGACTCCTTCCCCTGGAGCCTTCCCTGCCTGCCCTGCTCCTCCAGCACCCTCTGACACTGGGATTCCTTCTCCTGGGAGCCTTCCCTGCCTGCCCTGCTCCTCCAGCACCCTCTGCCACTGGGATTCCTTCCCCTGGAGCCTCCCCTGCCTGCCCTGCTCCTTCAGCACCTTTTACAGTGGGATTCCTTCCCCTGGGAGCCTTCCCTGCCTGCCCTGCTCCCCCAGCACCCTCTGACACTGGGATTCCTTCCCCTGGAGCCTCCCCTGCCTGCCCTGCTCCTCCAGCACCCTCTGACACTGGGATTCCTTCTCCTGGGAGCCTTCCCTGCCTGCCCCACTCCTCCAGCACCCTCTGACACTGGGATTCCTTCCCCTGGGAGCCTCCCCTGCCTGCCCTGCTCCTCCAGCACCCTCTGACACTGGGATTCCTTCTCCTGGGAGCCTCCCCTGCCTGCCCTGCTCCTCCAGCACCCTCTGCCACTGGGATTCCTTCTCCTGGGAGCCTTCCCTGCCTGCCCCACTCCTCCAGCACCCTCTGACACTGGGATTCCTTCCCCTGGAGCCTCCCCTGCCTGCCCTGCTCCCCCAGCACCCTCTAACACTGGGATTCCTTCTCCTGGGAGCCTCCCCTGCCTGCCCTGCTCCCCCAGCATCTTTTACACTGGGATTCCTTCCCCTGGAGCCTGCCCTGCCTGCCCTGCTCCTCCAGCACCTTTTACAGTGGGATTCCTTCTCCTGGGAGCTCTCAGTGGGCAGCAGTGGGTGATGAACTCGTCTCTCCCTCCCCTGCAGAGCTGCTGTGCCCCCAGCCATGGCTCCTCGTGTTTCTCTGAGGATTGGGATTCAGGTTTACCCTACTCCAGTTAGAGCTGGGTCACTGGGGGTGATTTCACGTCCCTTTGGGCCCCTGTGCACAGAATTTGGTGCCACTGCAGTCCCTAACAGGATTTTTGCTGCATTTTGTCACCTGGGCTCAACAGGATGAAATGCTGACAGATGGGGCACCCCGAGGGGGCATTTCTGCCTCCTGTGTGGCAGTTGAGGGGTGTAAGCAGCTGGGTGTTCTAATTTGCCCTGTATTTCCTGTACAGAAGGATGGGAAAGCCAGGAGCTGGGGATTTACCTGATTTTTGCTAACTCTGGGGTCACTTCAGTGTGCCATCCATGAGAATTGCAGCTCCCATGTTAAATCTGAAAATCAGAGTCAGCTTGGAAAAGACCTTTAAGATCTGATGAAGTGGATCAATATTTATAAAATAAAATTCCCTGTTTGAAGGATGTGTTTCTCTTGTGATCCCTGGGGAGAAAGAAAGCACCACCCAGATTTCATGCTTGAATTTTAGGAATTCTTACCTGGTTGAGAGGACCAAACAGTCTCAGGTTGATGTCAGGACATAGATAAACAGGATTGTGATCGGTGATACTTGATTAGGTCACACTGACGTGCCACACTTGGAACTTACAGTGCTTAACCCAGGAAAATAACCCAATATTTTGTGTTTTTCCCATCCCAGGGTATTTTCGTGGCCTGCATGACGGCCATCCTGAGGCAGATGGAGGATTTCCATTACAGCCATTACATCAACACTTTCAAAACCAGGCAGGACATCATTGTAAGTCAGCCTGGCTGGGGAATTACCTCAGCCCACCCAGCATCACCACACTCTGCTCTGCAGGGTCATTTCCGTGCTGAGGGTGGGGTGATCAAACCATCAGCAGTGGCTCCTGTGGCACAGTTTCTGGGAATTTATTTGTGTCCCCCTTGCTGGGCATCTGGGGGGGTTGCTGGCTCAGCAGAGCCCAAGAACAGCATTTGTGGCATTGAGGAAAAACGTTTTTAATGAGTTAAAAAAATGTTTGATTTGAGTCAGGAACCAGAAGAGGGAATGAAGATGGGAAGGAGAAGCATTTCCCCCTCTCTGGCTCTCACTTTGTGCCCCTGTTCTCTTTATCTAAGTCTCTCCCCTCCTCTGGAGTTTGATTAAATGTTTAAATCTTGCTTTAGTGGCAGCAGTGCAGAAAGTTCCCAAAATGTTAGAAATTCACATCCCCAAAGACTTTGGCTATGAAACCAGGTGAAACATTACATTTCTGAGGGTTTTTTCTGCTTAAAATCAGCAGATTTCCCCCCAAACTCCCCAAAATGGCCCAAACCAGTATTTTAGCAGGTTCCCAGTGCACAGCACAAGAACCTTTGGAGCTTTTTGTCCCTTTATTCCTTGTTCTGCAGTTGGGAAGTGGCTGTTTATTGAAATACCAGCTGGGAAGGACCTGGAGTTGTGTTCTTCCTGTACCCAATCCCAAATGGGTTTGGGATCCCGTTTGGGGAGCCAAGGTGATCTCTTTTCTCCCTGTGCAGTTGGAATTAGAGAATTTCACAGAAATCCCTTGCAAAATCAGCTGTCACTCCAGCGTGGAGCAACACAGCCATCTACAGGTCACACTCCGTGTGGGTTCAGAGCTGGCTTTCTCTCACTCGAATGATTTGTTGTGAAGGAAGGAAAGAAGGAAAAAAAAAACCCAAATCAGGGAGATTCAGGAATTCTGGAAGTGTTCATCCAGTGAGAAGATTTTCAGGAGGGTTATGGAAAATAACAATTTCTAATCTAGTTTTTATTCACACTTCAATCTACAGGAGCAAGCCCCTCTTTGTAGTGGTCTGGTAGTTGTTAATGCCAACAGAAAATTCTGTTTTACTGCAAGAACTGCTCTTATTTTTGTTGTTCATTATTTGGTTTGTTTGTGCTGCTATTTTCAACCCTGGCTTGCCGTCATTCCCCAGTTGGTTTTGCACTTCTGGGAGTTCATTTGTATCCTCAAGGTGCCCATGTCAAGTCCAACCCTCTCCATCAGGCTCTGATTTAATAATGCCAAAAGGGTTTTTACTGAGGCAGCACCAAGTGCTCCATTTCTCCATCGATATCTTGCCAATTCTTCAGCCCAATCTGTTCAGCTCAACAGATTTTTTTGCTGGTGATCATTTCAAGGGGATGGTTCCTCCTGTGACCTTCTTTGTGTCCCTCTGGTTTTTGAATCTTAATGTGCTGCTGCAGAGAATAGAATTGATTTAAGAGCTCAGAGGTGGCTTTTGTGTCTGCAGAGACGACGAGGAGGAGATCAGTATTCCTGATACTCCCTTCTTTTGCTTATCTCTGTTCTTTTTCCTTTTTTTTTTTTCCCCTCAGTCTGCAATTCAGCCTTGCTTTTTCCAAGGTTGAAGTCTTGTCTGGAGGGGGTTTGTGGAAAAAGTGTCTTTTCTACACTAATGTAGAGTAATTCTAAATCACATCACTGCCTCTCCTAAACTGTCCTTAAACTGGACCAGGAAAGGTTTAAGTAATTAGTGAGTGAAAATAAATTACAGTTTCAGGCTGTCTAGATCACTCTGTTGCACTGTCACCACGCAGAGATTTGGGAACAAACCCTGCAATACTGGTTTTGCTCTCTAATCCAGGACTCCCTCCAGCACAGCTTAATGCGAAACAGCAAAGACAGATTTAATTAAACAGATCAACATTCTGTGCAATTATTTCTCCTTGTGCAGCTGGATGGATGAGATGTCAGGAATAATTTCATTATTGGGCCATGCTCACACAATGAGAGACCCCTGTGAGGAGGGGCAGGGCATTGATTGCCAATCAGCGTGGTCGTTAATCAATGCAATTGCAAACATTTGCATTTCGTGAGGTCACAGCATCATCTCCCCGTAATTCCATGGACAAAAAACCACCACGTGCAACCTGATGGGTTTTGTTCTTCCAACAGGACTTCCTGATGGAAACGTTCATTATGTTCAAGGATCTGATTGGGAAGAACGTGTATGCGGCTGACTGGATGGTCATGAACATGATGCAGAGCAGGTACAGGGTTAAGCCTGGGTAAAGCCTGGCTTTGGAGCCTCCCTGGGCCTGAAAGGAGGTTGGCTCACACAAGGAGGTTTATTTTCTTCAGCCACTTCAGGCTGATTTAAATCAGATTTCAGCCAGTTTTAGTTCCTGTGCGTTTCCACTGGTGGAACTGGGAGCCTTTCTCCTGCCCAGAGGAACGTAATCCACCCGTGGGGTCTTTTGGACAACTTAAACCAGAGAAAGCCTTTTTGGTCTCAGTTCTGGGGGAATCACATGGAAAACCTAAAGCTAGAACTGGGCAACGCTTAACCTCTCCTCCAGAGAGGAAGTTCTCCCTGAAATCCAACCTGAGCCTCCCCGATGCAAATAGAGGCCGTTAAACCAAGGAATAACTTGGAATGTTCCCCGATTTAGAGGAATTCCTGCCTTTTCTGGGATCATCTCTTGCTGTCTCCTGACTTTGCACGTAGGAGCCATAAACCAAGAGCTGTGGTGTGGTTTATTTTGTTTCAGGAATCACCTTTATTTGATGTTTTTGTCTCTTCAGGGTTTTCCTCCGGGCAGTGAACCAATTCACCTCCGTCCTCAACCGCTTCTTCCTGGATCAAGCAAATTTTGAACTCCAGGTGATTGTCCTGTTTCTTCTGGATTTTCTTTTCTGGATTTTCCCTGGATCCAGGGATCCCAGACCTGAAATGCAGGGAGAAAAACTAAACCCCCCCTGTTAGCAGACTGCAGCTCACTGTAGTTCCCCTCCCCTGGAGGGAGCTGTGCATTTGGGGCTGGGCAGCTTCTTTTGTGCCTGTTCTTGCTTTTCCTTTTTCTCCTCCCATTTTAATCCCCTTTTTCTTCCCCAGCTCTGGAATAACTACTTCCACTTGGCAGTGGCCTTCCTCACTCACGAGTCCCTCCAGCTGGAGACCTTCTCCCAGGCCAAACGCAACAAAATCATCAAGAAGTGAGTTCACATTTCAGACCTGCCAGGCCCTTTCTGCTGTCAGGAAGCTCTCTTTGGGCTGTTCCAGACACCCCCATGCAGCCCCAGGATGGGAGGAGGTGCCATGGAAATGCTGATTAAGGCAGGGTGATAAGGGGGTGACCAGGACAAGATGTCAGGGTTGTTGTGGTTTTGGCTGGTTTTGGCTGTTTTGTGGCTGTTTTAAGTCTGGTCAGGCAGATCTTGAACTGGTTTAGCTCCTTGCCAGGATTCTGTCCACTGGAAGGTCTGTAATGGAAAGGTTGTCGTGATGCCCAGAATTCCCCAATGCAATTCCTCAGCCTCTATGGAAGGCAGGTAAGAGGAATCCTAAAAGCCTCCAACTTTTTAGTCCCCCACCTTGTATTTTCCTAAAAGCAAGAGCACCTCAGAGGCATTGACAGCCCCAAACCAGCAGTTCTTAGTCACTGAGCAGCTTTTACCTCTTCTTTTCCTTGGAATCCAGTGCCTGGATGTCTCTGAGCATCTGGACACAGACTTTTGTTCGGGTTTATCCCTTCTTTTCTGCAGAAGTGGCTTGAAGAAGCCAGACAGTGAAATCTTCCTGCATTGCCTTGATGTCAGCAGTCAAAGCTTTAGGGGAAAACCCCCAAATCCAACCAGACTGGGGTGGAATTGCAGGAAGCAGCAGGGCTGCAGCTCTCAGGAAGTTCTGCTCTCAGGACTCTGCAGTCCCCTCAGAGTGAGCCACTTGTGGCTTTGCCATTCACTTCTCCAACAACATTCCCAGGATCATTTCAATGCTTGGCCTTTGTCATCTCTTCCTTTTACTGCTTTTTCTAGGTATGGGGACATGAGGAAGGAAATTGGCTTCAAAATCAGGGATATGTGGTATAACCTGGGTGAGTTCCAGCTAAGGAATTACCTTTATTCCAGCTCTCAAGCTGGCTTTCAAATCCTTTATTTCTTTACAAAAGCTGCACGTGTTTAATGTGGGGAAATGCACCTGAAGTTCAGCTCTTTCAGCACACAAATCCTCTTTTTTCTGTGAATAACTTGGAAAAGCTGATTTTTTCCTCACATCAGCTGCTGAGATAATTTCTTAGATTCCCTCTAAAGGATGTTGTGCCATGTAAAGGATGAGGGGGATTTTTCAGAGAGCCTTTTCTGGGATTCACAATTCAGCTCAATTATTTCCTTGTACTCTTCCTGAATTTTGGAGCTTTAACCTGTTAATTCTGCCTTAAGCAGTAACCACATAAAATCCACATTCTGAGCAGTTTGTTCTGTGACTGTTGTGCTTAAACACTGGAAACCCAAATGCTGCCACTGGATGTATTTGACTTTAAATTTCTTGCAGGTCCCCACAAAATAAAATTCATCCCAGCCATGGTGGGGCCAATCCTGGAGGTGACCCTGGTCCCAGAGCCTGAGCTGAGGAAAGCAACAATTCCCATCTTTTTTGACATGATGCAGTGTGAGTTCAACTTCAGTGGCAACAGGAACTTCCACAAGGTAAGGGAATGCCTTCTATAACCAATATATTTATTATAATATATAGATATTTAATATATAGATATTAAATGCAATATAATGTGAAATATATATATACAATATATAAAAAGATACAGTATTTTAGATAGAATATGATCTGTATTATATGTAATCTTACATTCTATATGCATATAAAAATTATATAAATACATAGATACGAATATATGCTATGTGTATTTACAATAGATACACAATAGTGGTACTTCACTACAAATGTCCCACATTGTCCACTGGACAAAAGAAGAGAATATTTAAACAAAACAAAACAAAAAAACCACCCAAAATTGTGCCAAGCCCCTTGGGAAGTCACCAAGTGGTTTGTAGGGGTCAGGACTTCGCAGTTCTGTCCCTGACTGGGCCTTTCCATGACTTTGATAATCCCTGAATTCCCTTTTTTTCACCCTTCCCTGCATTTGCAGAGGTGTCAGTGCCCACCTCTAAACTGGGAAACAATTTGAAGACCCTCAGAGGGTCTAAAAAGTAATTTTAGCTATTTATTTACCTTTATAATAACAACATAACTCCCCCCAGGACAGACTTTTGGCTGTCAGTTACCCCACAGAAAACTGCGGGGCAGTGAAATATTAGGATTATGTGGTTGCTTAATTACACCTGATGCCTTGAGAGGCCACCTAAAACAGAGCCTGGACAGGAATAAGGGAATAAAGGGAGGTATTTATGTGAAAGGCCTTCAAAGGTACCCCTGGGGGCCAGGGGCCACTGCCCAGATGGGCCCCAAGGTGGACCCCAGGTCACGAGTTCTTCACACTTTTATAGGTTTGGTTCATTTGCATAGCAGGGTTAATTCCCCAATTAAAGCTTCAGTTAATGATGGAGTTTCCCCAAGCTCAGCCCCCTCTCAAAGGCTTTTGGTTTACACATTTTGGGCCTAGGATGGTCTGGGTGTCCTTGGAGAGCAGGCCCGGAGAGGCTTTGTTATGTCTGCCCGGCACAGAGAGCAGAAGTGAACAGGCTCCAGGGAACTCCAGAGTTACACAGCAGGCAGTGCAGGGCTTGAAAATATAAAAGTTCAAACCTAAGGCATCACACCAGAGCGTGACCCTGTGGGGTGGGAGAGGGAGGACTTGCATTTCCTTGCTCCAATCTTCTCATTTTGGATTTTTACCCTTTTTATTCCACCCCAGCACTGAGAACACCCTGACCTCAGCCTGTGAACCCAGGGTGTGCTGGTGGGGAGGGTCAGGAACACCCCCAGGGGGTTCTGGTGCCAGCCCCTGCTCCTGAGGGCTCTTCTCTGTTTGATTGGGGGTTTTTGCCTTTCCAGTTTGAAAACGAGCTGATCACCAAGCTGGACCAGGAGGTGGAGGGGGGCCGAGGGGATGAGCAGTACAAGATCCTGCTGGAGAAACTGTGAGTTTCATAAAGCACCTGGAGGCTCTTTTTATCTTTTTTTTTTTTTACACTTAATTGGGCTGCTTTTTTAATGCAAAGAGGCCCCAATTCATTAATTACTCCAGCGAGCAGGGAGCTGGTGCAGCTGCAGTGATCTCAGTGCTGTGCAGGTGTTCTGGGGCTGATTGCCCAGAAGTGAGGGGTTTATTCTGCACTTTTAACTGCCCTAAACTGGAGATGGAATTCAGAGTCAGCTGCCAAACTGGGGAGGGGGCTGCAGGTGGAAGAGCAGGCTCAAAGTTAAAGCAAAATCAGAGCATTTTAGCACCAAAACATCATTTTTAGATCAACAAGTGCAGTCCTGCCCTGCCTGAGTTGGGTGTCTCAGGTGTGTGTGTGTCCAGCACTGAGTGTCCATCCAGGGAAGCACTGGAGATTTGGGGTAATTCACCCCGAAATCCCATTTACCACCACCCAGAGCCACAGCTGAGCCTTCCCCTCTGTCCCTTGGGTGTCCCTGCAGGCTCCTGGAGCACTGCAGGAAGCACAAGTACCTGGCAGCCTCGGGAGAGGTGTTTGCCCTGCTGGTCAGCAGCCTCCTGGAGAACCTGCTGGACTACAGGACCATCATGCACGACGAGAGCAAGGAGAACCGCATGAGCTGCACTGTCAACGTGCTGGTAGGGCCTTGGGACACCTCTCCTGGGCTTCTCTAGGCCCCCTTGGAATTATTTTTCATCTGGGGGAGGATTTTAATCAGTTCCTCATGCCGTTTTTGGTTAGTGATGTGCCCAAATCAGGCTCTGGAACTGTAAACACAGAACGATGGGCAGTCCAAAATCAAGTCGTTGGCTGATCCTGCTAATCTGGAACCCTGGAACACAGGCAGGAAAGATGCCTGGCTGGTGGTTGGGATCTCTGTTCCCCTGTAAAGAGCTTGTATGACTTCAGACAAGCCATTTCCCTGATTTGGCCCTTTTTTGGAGGTGCTGGTGTCCCCCTGGTATTAAGGGATGGTCTCAGGGGTGGATCCACCTGAGCAGCCAAAATGACAGTAAATATCCCTGAAATGCCTAAAACTGCTGCTCAGGGTAATTGTGTGGAGAAGATTCTGCAAATCTGTGGTGCTTTACACTGCCAGTGCTTGACTTCTTCTGTTGTTGGCAGAATTTTTACAAGGAGAAGAAGCGAGAGGACATTTACATCAGGTAGGCTGTGTCCCTCCATGAGCCTGGCAAAAGCCTTTATCCCTGGGTGTTCCCTGGGATACAGGAGCCCTTCACATCAAGGAATTGCTTTTCCTTTGCTCAGGTACCTGTACAAACTCAGGGACCTGCACACAGACTGTGAGAACTTCACAGAGGCCGCCTACACCCTGCTCCTGCACGCAGAGCTGCTCCAGGTGGGCCAGGGTTTGGGATTTAAATGAACCACAAACAGCTCAGAATAACCAAATCACTTATTTTTCTATTTTTAATGTGACTTTGAATCATGTAGGTACCAGTGGTCATTAAGGGGCTTCACAACGTTGCAGTTTCCACAGCAAAATAATTATAACTATGAGATATATATAATAATGTAATGGTATATATGAAATGATATAATTATATATAATGATATTATGGTATATAAATAACGATGTACATACAATATATAATAATGGTATATTATAAAATATATAAAATAGGTGATATAATTAAATAATAATGATAATAATTATTAAAAAATAATTATTAGCATCAATCTGTTACATCCTCCTGGTGCTGCAGTGAGCTGAGAGGAAATGTCTCAGGTTTATATCCCTGCAAAACTTCCTTTGCAGTGATGAGGGATTTGTTTTGAATCACCCACTGTAAGGATTTATCTGGAAACATTCCAGTTGTTTCACCTTTGCCTTTTTTCCCTGTCCCAGTGGTCAGAGGAGCCCTGTGTCCCTCACCTGCTGCAGAGGGACACCTACTACGTGTACTCCCAGCAGGAGCTCAAGGAGAAGCTCTACCAGGAGATCATCTCCTTCTTTGACAGGGGCAAAGTGAGTGTCTCACCCTGCTCCTACAGCAGACCTGCCTTGGGAAGCTCCCTTTGGTTTGTGTTTAGTATTTCCTAACTGGTGAGCTCCTGGCTCAGTGGTTGTGGCTGGCTGAGGTTGGTTAAAAGGGTAAAAGCAGATGTGGTTCCACACCAGGCCTGGCTTTTTGGCAGGGATCCCAGTGCTGGCCTGAGCAGGGCCTCTGTTAGTCTGGGGAGATTTGATTCCTAATTCTGTGTTGGCCAAAGGCTGTCTGGAAGATGAACCTGTTCAAGGTTCTGGGAAGGTGGGGAATCTGCAGGTGTTTTCCTTCCTTCCCCTGGGAGTGTCAGGTTTTGGGGATTGCAGGGAGAGTGGCTCCCCTGGCTGATGCTGACCCTGGGAGCTGCACCTTGGAGAGAGGGTTCTGCCAGGGAGAAATGGCTTTAAGCTGGAACAAGGGAAATTCAGATGGGATACTGGGAAGGGATTGTTCCCTGTGAGGGGCTGGGATGGAATTCCCAGAGCAGCTGGGGCTGCCTCTGGATCCCTGGAAGTGTCCAGGGCCAGGCTGGAGCACCCTGGGATGGTGGGAGGTGTCCCTGCCCATGGCAGGGCTGGCACTGGGCTTTAAGGTGCCTTCCCACCCGAATTCCATGATTCCATGATGAGACAAACCCAAGGAACCCCTGTCCAAGTGCTGCTGTAGGAGGAGACCACCTGGGCTTCTCTCTCTGCTGTTCAGACCTGTCCTTCCTCCTCACAGTGCCCTGGCAGGATCATAAGGGAGACCTGGCTTTGTAAATCACTTTCAGATCTCCAGATCACAAGATCTGTGTGACTCCAATAATCCCAGCAAAAAAAAATGCACAGCACAGAGTCTGAGGGAAACCTGGCAGAGCATGAAAGTAGTGCCTGAATTAAAATCAGCTGCATTTTTGTTTACCTAGCTGTGCTAATGAAGGCTTTTAACAGAGTCTTTTATGTTGCTTGTGCTCTTCTTCCCCTCCTGCCTCTCCTCACCCTCCATGGAGATGTGGGAAAAAGCCATTCAGCTGAGCAAGGAGCTGGCTGACATGTATGAAAACAAGATCTTTGACTACGAGGGACTTGGGAATCTCCTGGTAAGGCTTTTTTTCTCCATTTCCAGCAGGCTGCTGACTGCTTAAATTAATATTGTTCAGCAGGATAAGCCTAAAATAAATGTATGTTAAAGACAAACAAACCAACTTAACCCCATGGCTTTGTAAGCTTAGTAGTAGAATAAATATTTTCATTGTTTCTTTTGACCTTCTGATTAGCATGACAAAACCACGTGCAGATGTTTAGAATTCTTGATTTTAACCAAATGAAGTAACAACCAAGGTGCATTTTCAGGCTCCATGAATCTCATCACCTTGTTATTTCTGTGGTAAAACTGCTGGGCATGAACACAGGGCTATAGAATCCTCTTGGCTCTGAATTCTGTTTTTTAGTGGTTAAGGATGGAACCAGATGGTCTTTATGTTCTCTCACAGCAGAATCATCTGCCCAGTTTTATTTCTGCCAGTTCTCTGACATTTGTCACCATTTGTGTCTGCTCACTTTCAGAATATATTTATATTTCATTTGTTTTCCCACCGTGAAGGATTTCAAGTATCCTTCTGGAATCCTAAAAGCCGTGGCATTGTTCTCATGTCTGCAGACCAGGAAATGAAGTTGGTTCTGGCCCAGACAAAGCAAATATTTAATCAAGTAAATGGATGAGAGACTTCATCAAAACAGCAATTGTGGAATGTGTTCTGAGGGCAGAGCTCAGAGATCAGGGATTGTCCCTGGGAGTGTGAGCTGGCAGTGTCCTGGAGTATTCCACAGTGAAAGTCTGGTGTGTTTTTCTTTTCCAGAAAAAAAGAGCTACTTTTTATGAGAATATCATGAAGGCCATGAGACCTCAGCCCGAGTACTTTGCTGTTGGATACTATGGACAGGGTTTTCCCTCTTTCCTGCGGGTAAGGATCCTTCCACACCCAATTTCTGGAGTGCTGGAGACCCTAAAAATCACAACTTTTGCAGAGCTTCCAAGAAAATTCGGTGCCAAACTCCTTCTCCTTTCAGTGGCACTGACAGATCCAAATCCCAGGAGTGTTTTGGAGCATTTCAGTGTCTCCAAAGAGACAAGTCAGAGATGAAATTCTGTGTGTTACCAGCTTGAGTTGGAGTCAGGGTGTTACAAAAGGGTTTTTGGATGACTGATGAGTTCTTCTATGGACTTAAACAGAATTTACCTTTTGTATTTGTGCTCCCTCTGAAATGTGACTGTTGCTGTTAGGAAATGTTCAGCCTCTGAAGAATTTATCCCATTGCTTTCCAGCCTCAATCAACCAAATTTTCAGGCCAGGGATCATTTCAGTGATCAGGGAGAGTTTGTCCCAAGCAGAAGAATTAAAGTGCAAAGGTGCTTCTTCTGTGAGCCAGCTGCTGAGCACTGCTGGACCCGTGTGGAGGACAGCAATGACTCAGCTCCAGGGTCAGCAAGGCTGAAAATATTCCTGTTATTTAAAATTCAGGGCCATTTTATGTTCTCAGACTGGAGCTGTTTGAAGTTCTGGCCTTCAGGGGAAGCCAAGCTTAATAAAAGAGAGGAATGTTAAGTTAGAACTGTGTGAGGGGATGGCATGGAAGGCTTTCAACTGCAGGTCATGTTTTGGAATCCATCCCTTCCAGAAACCACTGCCAGGTGGAGAAATAATTGGCCATGGTCTGGTGTTGGGTGCGTGGAGCAAAACTGTCAGGGCTGGACACTGATGGTCAGGAACGGGACTGAGGTGAAATTCCCATCTGTGCCCAGGGAGATCCCTCAGGGAACTCACACCAGGGGCTGGCAGGGAGCAGGCAGGTCCCTGTATTTAAGAATTTCTTGGCACATTTATTCTCTTACCAAAAATCCACCCCTGGCTGAGAGTCCCCGTGCTGAACCCGTGAGTTTGTGCAGTGCCAGGAGGCGTGAGCAGCTCGGTGACACTGGCATGTGTTTGTGGGGACATCACGTCCCTGCTCATTGCAGGTGGCCTTTAAAAGCTCCTTTCCAACTCTCTTTGATGACTCTCTGTGGAGAAATGCATTTTTTAGACAAATCTGAGGTTTCCCTTGCCAGACCTGGCTCCCGGGAGTTGCTGCGCCCTCATTGCAGCCCGCATTCCTTCCCTCACCCCTTCTGTCTGTCCAGCTGGGATCAACCCTTCCCATTAACCAGCTCTGAGGGTGTCTGGAAAGCTCTGTCCCACTGCTTTGTTGAGTTTTAATTCCCTTTTTCTTCTCCTGCCCACAGAATAAGATTTTCATCTACCGTGGCAAGGAGTACGAGCGGAGGGAGGATTTTAACCTGAAGCTGCTGACCCAGTTCCCCAGTGCTGAGAAGATGACCAGCACTGCTCCTCCAGCAGAGGAGATCAAGGCTTCCCCCAAACAGTGTATCTTTTGGGTTTAGGGCCTTTTGGCACATCCCAGAGCTGCCTCTTCCCCACAGTAACACAGTTGGTGAACAGCAGTAATGATAAGTGAGGGGATTATTGCTCCAGGGGGGTTTGGAGACAGGCACTGGGCATGGAAATGGGGCTGTCCAGAGTTGCAAGGGTGGATTTAAAGGCAGTTTGAGGCTGTCAGAGTTAAACAAGTTGCTGTCAGGGTGAGGAACAGACTTCAGGGAGGATTTCCTGAGTTCTCACTCAGGTGATGCCAACTGCTCTGGCCATGGTGGGACCCAGTTGGGTGTTTCTGGGTGAAAGATGTGGAATACAGGCTGTGAAAGTGGGATAAAAAGTGAAGGACACTCCTTTCTTCCAAGAATTTATGAGGTGCTGGGGTTTGTGTGCTTCTTCCCCTAAAAGTCCAGTGGTAAAAAGTGCAAAGTCATTATTTCCCTGAAAGTCGTTGGGTGCACAGCCCTTACTATTTTTTAATTCTTATTTTTCCCCTTGCTGCTGGGACTGCAAGCTGTGTCCCAAGCTCCCCACCAGGCTTGCGATCCTCTTAACTGTGAGTGTGTGACCCAGTGGAGGTGCTCCAGATTCCTGCCAGTGACTTCAGTCCGTGACTCCTGGGCAAACCAAGTTCCTGGGCTCCCAGCCTGTGTCCAGCAGGCCAGGCTGGAGAAGCTGAAGGTCCATTTGGCCCCTCAGCCCCTGTGCACAAAGGCCCAGCTCTAGCAGTGATAGCAGATGCTTCCCTTGCAGTTCTCCTGCCAAGCACTGAACCCACATAGGAAATTAAAATCCATTCAAGACCAAACTTGGTATCAAAAACGCCTCTTCTGTTGCTGCTTTGTTTCAGCTGCTTCCTTTGCATCTGTTTGTGTTTGTTCTGATGTTTCTGGCTCGGGATGAACCCGAGCTGCAGAATTTGGATGCAGATCTGAACCGTCCCGAAGGTTTGGGGGTGTTGGGTTCCGGGTCTCTGGCACAGCCCCGGGATGAGGGGGAGCAGCTGCAGGGCTTGGATGTGGGACAGGTTCTGCCTGGACTCCCACAAACACCTCCTGAGGAGATGAGGAGTGCCCAGATCCCTGTTGTGTTAGGCAGGCCTTGCTGCTTCTGGGATTGGTTTTACTTTCAGGCTCTTTTTAACCTCCTTTGTCTCATGCTCTTTTTTATTACTTCAGTTGGGGTTTTTTGCTCTTTTATGACAAAATACCTCGTTGTTCTTTCGGTAGTAATGTGCTGGGGGTACCAGGTGAGCTGTGCTGAGCCTCAGGGGTTCCCTGCACCCCAAAGCAGCCCAGTCCCCAGCAGCTGAGCACTGGGAGCTGTGCAGGGGCCCAGCAGGGCACCCAGCCCAAGCTAACGAGCTCTCCTGAGACAAAGAATTCATCAGCTGGGGCTCAGAGCCTGAGCTAACGTGGCTCTGTGGGTTTTGGGCTCAGCCTGGCTGGTGGCCACCTGGCTCCTCACTGCAGGCAGGGGGACTCTGGCTCTCAAAACGCTCTTCAGAGCTGCCCTCAGCGAGTTCAGGGATGTATGGGGGCTGCCTTCACCCCCCACTAAAACATTGCCACTTCAGAGGGCAGGGGATTCGCAGAAATCATCCACTCACGGGGGTCAGGTTGGTTAAGCTTTGCTTTGCCAGCCAGGATTTGCTTCTGTAAAGCCTCACACAGTCCTTAAAGCAGAACTTGGGAGGAACATGATCAGCTCTGGTGCTTGGGGATAAAAGTACCAGGATTTTGTAATGTCTGTCATTATTCACAGGTGCAAAAGCTGAGGCTGAAGCAGCTATTCCTGGATTAAAGCAATTCCTTTATTCAGTTGGCTTCATCAATCTAAAAAGTGGGAGAGAAGGAGGGGCAGCCTCTGGTAAATAACTGTGGGGCGAGAGAGAAGAGCCAGATGCATCCACAGAACCTCCTGCAGAACCTTGTTTCCCTTTTTCCTGTCTCCCAAAGTAGAAATCAGTGGTGCCCAGGATTCCCAAGCATTTTCACCAGGGAATTTCAGCACTTGGGAGTGTCCAAGGCCAGCCTGGGATAGTGGAAGTGTCCCTGTCCACGGTGGACAGTGGAACTGCATGAATTTTGAGGTCCTTTCCAACCCAAAACATTCAGGGATTCTGTGATGATTATTTATAAAGTCCTTTTCTTTTTGGGTTTTTAATTCACAAGGAGCCTACAAACTGCAAGATGCAACATAATGCCTGTGATTGGTGATGAATTAGTCAGGTTTGAAGAAAAATACTTAACGAGGGCACAGGGAATTGTGGAAAAGTCTGACAGGAAGGGTTTTTCTCTCCCTCTCCTGTTTTCCCAGAAGGGTTCCTGGTTTTTCATCCTTAACCAGAGCTGCTCAGATGTGCAGTGCTTCATTGTGAAGCCTGTGATGAACCTGCCACTGAATTACAAAGATAAACCTGTTCCTGAACAGATCTTAAAGTAATTTATTTTCCTTTTCCCTCAACATTTTCTTTGTGTTTTCCCCACTAACTTGGGCCTTTGTGTCCTGTGTAAATTGTGTAAAGTCCTCCCCACAGCCTGTGAGGAAACTGTTGAACATTTGAGTGAGGGTGGGAGCTGAGGAAAATCACCTTTTACTCTGCTTCTCCCCAGCTACTACAGAGCCAACGAGGTGCAGCAATTCACCCACTCCAGGCCTGTCAGGAAAGGAGAGAAAGATCCAGACAACGAGTTTGCTGTGAGTCCTTTGCCTTTTGTTTATTTTGGTGGTGGCATTTTGACCAAACTGTCACCTTTTCCCTCTCACTGTGGCCATGGAGGTTGGGAATTAAAATGTAGGAGGCACAAAAGGCATTGCAGTCTCCATGTGAAGCTGGCGATGATGTCAAGGGGCTCCATAGCTGGAGTTCTAACATTTAAATCCATCAGAATCCATAATTGTGGTGCTGTGTGAGCCCAGCTTCCTCCAGAGCCCAGCAAGGGGCTCCATCCCAGTCAGGGAAGGTGGAAATGGCTGTGGAATTCCTGCCAGCTTGTTCTGGAAGCCTCATCCCACACAGGAGAGCATTAAACTCCAAGACCAATATTTTCCTTGTATCTCAGGTGTCTTTTTTTTCCTTCTCTGAGCAGAACATGTGGATAGAAAGGACAACCTACACGACAGCTTATTCATTTCCAGGCATCCTCAAGTGGTTCGAGGTCAAACAGGTCACAACGGTGAGTTCTCCACGGGGGCTGGATCTCCAATCCCTCATGGAATAGAGCCTTGGAACACTTGGGAGTGTTAATCCTTCTGCTGTTGGATGTAGCACAGATAAAAGCAAATTATTTCATTTCTTACTCAGTGGAGAGGAATAAATCACAGAACCATGGAATCCCGGGATGGTTTGGGTTGGGAGGGACCTTAAAATCATCCAGTGCCACCCCTGCCATAGCAGGGACACCTCCCATTGTCCCAGGCTGCTCCAACCTGGCCTTGGGCACTTCCAGGGATCCAGGGGCAGCCCCAGCTGCTCTGGGAATTCCATCCCAGCCCCTCCCCACCCTCCCAGGGGAGCATTTCTCCCTAAAAATTGAACGAAGGTTTGAAAGGTTTCTTCTGTGACTAATGAAGGTTCATTCTGTTTCTTCTCTCCCTCAGGAGGAGATCAGCCCCCTGGAGAATGCCATAGAGACCATGGAGCTCACCAACGAGAAGATCACCAACATTGTCCAGCAGCACATCTGGGACCGGAGCCTGCCCGTGCACCCCCTGTCCATGCTGCTCAACGGCATCGTGGACCCCGCGGTCATGGGGGGCTACACCAACTATGAGAAGGTGTCTGTCACCTCCAGGGAGCCCCTCTGCAGGGCTGGGAGAGCTGGGGGGGCTCACCTGGAGAAGGGAGATTCCAGGGAGAGCTCAGAGCCCCTGGCAGGGCCTAAAGGGGCTCCAGGAGAGCTGCAGAGGGACTGGGGACAAGGGCTGGAGGGGCAGGACACAGGGAATGGCTTCCCAGTGCCACAGGGCAGGGCTGGATGGGATATTGGGATGGAATTCCTGGCTGGGAGGGGCTGGGCTGGAATTCCCAGAGCAGCTGTAGCTGCCCCTGGATCCCTGGAAGTGCCCAAGGCCAGGCTGGAGAGATCTTGGAGCAGCCTGGTCCTTAAAGTCCCTTCCAGCCCAAAGCATTCCAGGACTCTGATCTGGAGCTCGGTTTCCTGAGCTCTGCAGTGTGGAAGGCCCAGGCTGGGCCCTGGGAGGTTCCAGACACGGCACTTTCGGGGTCTGTGTGTGCAGGGCTCAGAGAGGAGGAGAAAAGAGCAGAGAACAGGGATTTGCCCTGGCTGCAAGGTGGAAGTGCTCAGGTTCTGTGCTCTGCAGGGCCGGGGGGAGGAAGGACCCAGCTCTTCTGGGCCCCTTTCCAGTGGGATAAGAACCTGCTCCTGCCTTGTGGGGCACAGAGGTGCTTGGGCAGCCCAGGGAACAAAGAAAAGCCAAAACCTGACATTTCTCCCACGTATTGATAGGGAATGATAAGGCAAAAACAGCAACATCTGTCTTTGGAATCTTGGGCAGAGCAGAGAATTCAGGGAGAAAGCAGCATTTCCTGTGCAGGTTTACTCAGCTGACTTCACTTGAGCAGTGTGGGTTGTTCTTTTCTGTGCTGTTTGACTGAAGCTGTTGATTCCCTCCACCTCATGATGAGGTTCCCAGCACAAAAGGCACTGCTGGTTTCCCCAGACGGGGTGGGATGTGGTAAAACACATTTAATTCTCCTCAGCTCTGTCCCCATCCATGGAATGAGGTGCACAAGTTAATTGGGAGAGGGGCTGATTGATCTGGGCTCTAACTCTGCTGATTCCAGAGGAGCTTGGAAGCTTTGCCAGGGCTGAATTTGGCCCTGAATCCTCCCATTTTATGAATTAAGGATGACATCAAGTTTAGAATTACGAAAGTGGGAAAGCAGTTAAAACTAGAAAACACAGAGTCTCTGCAGCCACATCTGGAAATACTCATTGCTAGTTCATATTTTCCTATTTCAGCTGCAGATCAGAGCAGAACATTTGGCTTTTGTGGGCAGCTAAAATCTGAGTTTTAATTGTTTCATCGTAGCCAAAAGCCGAAGTTGGGGTTTTTAACATCTTTCCTCTTGCAATAATTAAGCACTTTCAAGGAAAATCCTCTGGGAACAACCCAGCAGCCCTTTCCCAGGCTCACCTCTATCCCTTCAGGATCAAACCCCCAGCCCTATAAACTTTTACTCCAGTTTTACAGAAGTAAAAAAAAATAAATTCAGAGGCTGAAATAGTTCAGAGACGCAATGAAAAACTTATTAGGGGGTTTATCTAGGAAAAAAAAAGAAAAGTTCAATTATTCTGACCAGGAATTGGGATCCATTTCAATGGGATACATCATGGGAATTGGCACAGTTTTCAGTCCAGAAAAGTGGATTTGTGTTCATTCAACTTCAAACCAAGACCAGATCCTGCTGATTTGAGGTAAACCCAGGAGAAGTGGAGACTGAAGGTGATTTGTTGGAGGAAGCTGGGAGCCCAAATCCCAGCGTGGTCTCTATTTCTGCTGAACCTTTGTAACCAGCCCCAGGTGGAAATGGGGGATTTAAGGGCTGAAATGAAGGGAATTGCAGCAGGAGCTGCCCTGCTCTCCCTGGGGCAGCTGGGGTGGTTTGGGTGTGCTCGTGGGTGGTGGGGCAGTGACTGCTGCAAGACAAAGGGGCTTTTTGAAGTCAGAACTTGAGGTTTTGGGTCTGCCACTCACGTTTAAGTGAGAAGTAGAAGTGATGGAACCTCAGTTCCTGAGTCAGTACTGGTTTGTGAGAAGGGGATCGGGACTGAGCAAAACCTTTCTGATGCAGTAACTGTTTCTCCATGTGGCTCACTGGAAAAAATTGTTATTTTTTTAACATAAAAAAGTGGGGTTTGTTCCCTTTTCCCAACAAATAACTCTGGTTCTTTGTTCCTCAGCTTGGTGCCAGCAAAATTCGGCTTTAATACGAGGAATAATGGCAGCAAATTGCTTTTGAAGGATCTCCCCCTCAGAGCTGCCTGAGGGAGCAGTGTCTGTGTCACCTGTGTCACCTCCTCTCTTTGCTTCCAGGCCTTCTTCACAGAGAAATATCTCCAAGAACATCCTGAAGATCAAGACAAAATCGAGCTGCTCAAGCAACAAATCGCTATTCAGGTATGGAACTGGGGGAAAGCTGGAAGCACTGGGGAGGGCAGATGTTTCCTCAGCATTGCTGGGGTGTTAACACAGATCAGTGTTACAAGAACAATCTGGATTTATGGACAGTTCGTTTTTATTTTAAGAAAACTTCTGTGTGCTAAAATTGTGGCCTAAGACACTCCATGTGCTCTGAAATATTTGCCAACACGGGATGGCTTTTCCCTCATGAATATTAAAATATCTGTTACCTCTTCTTGAAACCATCAGAGCTACTGGTTTGTCAGCCTGACCATTAGGATTGGTCTGTTTGGACCCAAATGGCACTGAAAAATTGCACTGTTTTCTTGGGATGCAAATTCCATCCCTGCAGAGCAGTTTGTGCTCGTTCCCACAGCCAGCAGAGCCTGGTTAAAGCCTCCTCACAGGCACACAGCTCTGGGGGCTGAGAAGGGATCTATTCCAGGATTTAACATGCATTTTCCAAAGCAGTGGAGGAGACGGAATCACGGAGTTGTGGAATGGTTTGGGTGGGAAGAGGCCTTACAGCCTGTCCAGTGCCACCCCCGCCGTGGGCAGGGACACCTTCCCCATCCCAGGGTGCTCCAAGCCCCATCCAGCCTGGCCCTGGAACTGTGCTGTAAATGGGGAAGATGTTGATGTTTCTTCCAGACCTGGAGCTCCAGCACTGGAGTTCCCTCATTGTCCCCAGCTCCGAGTCAGCAGCTGAGCTCCCTTCCTGTGTCACTGTTTGTTTTCCTCTCTGCAAACCCAAAACACATTGATTTAAATCCTTCCGTCCTATCTGAGCTGTTTAACTCGCACTCTGGGGAGCAGGAGGGCTGGTCTGTGCTCCTGCAGCTCATTCTGCTCCTCCCTCCCTCCCTCAGATGCCTCTCCTGGCAGAGGGGATCCGGATCCACGGCGAGAAGCTGACGGAGCAGCTGAAGCCCCTGCACGAGAGGCTCACAGCCTGCTTCAGGGAGCTCAGGAGGAAGGTGGAGAAGCAGTACGGGGTCATAACTCTGGTGAGGGAACCTGGTTTTTCCATGTTTTGCCCCAAAGGAACCCAACTCCCCCTTTTCCACCCTTGGGTGGGTGTGAGGTGGTTTCACAGAATCCCAGAATCAACAAGGTTGGGAAAGAGCTTTGAGACCACTGAGTCCAAGCTGTGACCTAAAACCACCTTGTCCCCAGCCCAGAGCTCTGAGTGCCGTGTCCAGCCCTTGCTTGGTCACCCCCAGGGATGGGCACTCCAAACCTCCCTGGGCAGCCCCTGCCAAGGCCTGAGCTCCCTTTCCATGAGGAAATTCCTGCTGCTGTCCACCCTGAGCCTCCCCTGGCCCAGCCTGAGGCCGTTCCCTCTCCTCCTGTCCCTGTTCCCTGCCAGCAGAGCCCGACCCCCCCGGCTGCCCCCTCCTGTCAGGGACTTGTGCAGAGCCACAAGGTCCCCCCTGATCCCCCTTTGCTCCAGCCTGAGCCCCTTTCCCAGCTCCCTCAGGAGTTCTCCAGACCCTCCCCAGCTCTGTTCCCTTCCCTGGACTCACCTCAGCCCCTCCATGTCCCTCCTAAAGGGGCCCAGAACTGGACACAGCACTCGACATGTGACCTCCCCGGTGCCCAGTACAGGGGACAATCCCTGCCCTGGTCCTGCTGGCCACTCCATTCCTGATCCAGCCCAGGTGCCACTGGCCTTTTTGGCCACGTGGGCACACCTGGGCTCATGTCCAGCTGCTGTCCGTCAGTCCCTCCAGGTCCCTTTGTGTCCAGCCCCTCTGTCCCCAGCCTGGGGGTTGTGACCAAAGTGCAGGACCCTGGCTCCTGTTAAACCTGCTATCCCTGGATCCAGCCCCTGGATCCAGCCTGCCCAGGTCCCCCTGCAGAGCTTCCCTTGCCCCAGCCTCGCTGTCAGCTGTGGATCTGCTGATGGTGGAGGTTTCTCACGGTGTTTTCCTGCAGCCCCCGGCGCTGACCGAGAGGAAGCCGAGCAGGTCGGGCTCGGTGGTGCTGCCCTACATCATGTCCTCCACCCTCAGGAGGCTCTCGGTCACCTCCGTGGCCTCGTCCGTGGCCTCCACCTCATCCACCTCGTCCGACAGCGCTTCCTCCAGGCCAGGCTCGGATGGGTCAGTGATTGACAGTGATTGACAGTGATTGACAGCGGGGGGGATGTGCCTTAGCATCAGTTACTCTGAAAATCAACATTGATTCCATGGAAATACTGTTAAAAATGTTAATGGAGGTGGGTGTTGTTAGTCCGTTTTACAGACGGGACTTTGGAGCACAAACAGTGGGAACTGAACCCCCCCCGTGGTTGCCCCAGTAATCCCCAGTGCATCCCAGGTGCCTACTGCCTCAGTTTCCCAGGAAAACGGGGCTGTGAGGCACCACAAGGTTCATTTGGGTCAGCTAAGAGGTGAATAAGGCACACAGCACTTGCTGCACCCTGTCTGCAGCTGCACCCACGGCATGGGAAGGAGCTGCCATGCCTGGGGACATTCCCTGCTGTCACTTGTCTGTACACTGAATTTACAGCTGGGATAACCAGAGTTTGGGTGATTTGTTCAAGGTCAGTGAGAATTGTGGCTGAGCATGAATTGCAGCTCTGGCTCCCTCTGCAAGCAGATCACACTTTACCTTGGACAAAAAACATGCAATACTTGGAATTCCAGAGGTAACAGCACAAATCCCACTGGAAAATTCATGGTCCTACCTCACTTTTTTCACAATAATCCCTTACACAAACTGAGAGATCACAGCTTTTTAACAAACAGCCCTTTCCAGGTCTGATGGACTCGTGTTTCATGTTTTTCTCACTCTTTCGGGCCACAGATCCACCCTGGAGCCTCTCTTGGAGAGGAGAATATCCACATCTTCCAGAGCTGAGGAGCTGCCCGTGAAAGACGAGGGTGACAACAGGATTAGCAAACTCAAGAGGAAGGAGTGGAGCATTAGCAAGTCTCAGGTTATTGTGGAGAAGGAGCCAGAGACAGAACTGACGTCCAAAATGGTAAAAAAGTCACCATAACAATGACAGCAATAATAAAACCCTCAGCAGGAGCGGGGAGTGTTTCCACTGCTCTCAGCCATGCTGGTCAGGGGAGCTTCATTAAACTGCGGGAGGGGTTCGAATACCAAGAAGCCTCAGTCATCTGAGTAATTCTTTGTTTAATTTGGAAAATCCGTGTCACAGGCCCAAGTGCAGCTTGGCTGGAGGTCCAGGCTGGGAGCAGGAGGTGCTGAAGGGAGCAGAGCCCTGTGGTGCTCTCAGCACCATGGCAAAGCCTGGTTTTTGTTGGAGCCAGGAGCCCTGCTCAGCCAGGCAGGGATCCAGCTGCCCAGCCAGATGAGCAGCTGCTGTCAGGCAGCACAAATGAAGTGTCCTGTGAGGTGCAGAGCACTTGGGTGGATCAGGGAGTTGGGTAAAGATGCTCTGGTGGTTCAGTCACCAGCTCTGGGAACCTGGATCTGCCAGGCTGTGCTGTGCTCCAGAGCCCTGTGAGGGCAGGGTGGCCATTCCTTGAGGAATAAATCAGAATCTGCACCCCCAGAGGAGGCTGGGACGAGGAATAGGCTGGAGGCTGTTGGGCTCTAAGGCTCACAGTGGGGTTCAGAGTGGTCACCCAAAGCACAGGGATGAGTTTCAGCCCACAGGCAGAGCTGCACGACCTTGGGATACTGTCCTGATGGGTGTCAGAACTGTGTGACACCCAGAGATACTGTCCTGATGGGTGTCAGAACTGTGTGACACCCAGAGATACTGTCCTGATGGGTGTAAAACTGTCTCACACCTTGGGATACTGTCCTGATGGGTGTAAAACTGTCTCACACCTTGGGATACTGTCCTGATGGGTGTAAAACTGTGTCACACCCCAGGATACTGTCCTGATGGGTGTAAAACTGTGTCACACCCTGGGATACTGTCCTGATGGGTGTAAAACTGTGTCACACCTTGGGATACTGTCCTGATGGGTGTCAGGACTGTGTGACACCCTGGGATACTGTCCTGATGGGTGTAAAACTGTGTCACACCCTGGGATACTGTCCTGGTGGGTGTAAAACTGTGTCTCACACCTTGGGATACTGTCCTGATGGGTGTAAAACTGTGTCACACCCCAGGATACTGTCCTGATGGGTGTAAAACTGTGTGACACCCAGGGATACTGTCCTGATGGGTGTAAAACTGTGTGACACCCAGGGATACTGTCCTGATGGGTGTAAAACTGTGTCTCACACCTTGGGATACTGTCCTGGTGGGTGTAAAACTGTGTGACACCCTGGGATACTGTCCTGATGGGTGTAAAACTGTGTCACACACCTTGGGATACTGTCCTGATGGGTGTAAAACTGTGTCTCACACCCTGGGATACTGTCCTGATGGGTGTAAAACTGTGTCACACCTTGGGATACTGTCCTGATGGGTGTAAAACTGTGTCACACCCCAGGATACTGTCCTGATGGGTGTAAAACTGTGTGACACCCAGGGATACTGTCCTGATGGGTGTAAAACTGTGTGACACCCAGGGATACTGTCCTGATGGGTGTAAAACTGTGTCACACACCTTGGGATACTGTCCTGGTGGGTGTAAAACTGTGTGACACCCTGGGATACTGTCCTGATGGGTGTAAAACTGTGTCACACACCTTGGGATACTGTCCTGATGGGTGTAAAACTGTGTCTCACACCCTGGGATACTGTCCTGATGGGTGTCAGAACTGTGTGACACCCTGGGATACTGTCCTGATGGGTGTAAAACTGTGTCTCACACCTTGGGATACTGTCCTGATGGGTGTCAGGACTGTGTGACACCCTGGGATACTGTCCTGATGGGTGTAAAACTGTGTCACACCCTGGGATACTGTCCTGATGGGTGTAAAACTGTGTCACACCCTGGGATACTGTCCTGATGGGTGTAAAACTGTGTCACACACCTTGGGATACTGTCCTGATGGGTGTAAAACTGTGTGACACCCTGGGATACTGTCCTGATGGGTGTAAAACTGTGTCACACCTTGGGATACTGTCCTGATGGGTGTAAAACTGTGTCACACCCAGGGATACTGTCCTGATGGGTGTCAGAACTGTGTCACACCCTGGGATACTGTCCTGATGGGTGTAAAGTTCTGTTACACCCTCAGGCTGAGAGAATTGGGCACCTAGGTATTTCAGTGCCCCTAATCTCACTTATCTTGGCTGCTAATCTGATTTAACACAGGCTCATTTTTCTCAATAACATGAGAAAACATGAATTCCTGTATTTCCCTTTCCTCTCCCAAGTTCTCAGCTGGATGTGGCAGGGATGGGTTATGCTGATCCGTTTTCAGGAATTCTCATCAGGTCTGAGGGATGCTGCCAGCTCTTGGAGGCTGCAGGGCATTTCTAAGAAGGGGATCTGTGGCTCCAGGGTGCTGTCATTGGTCCTGACAGGATTTCCAGCCCAGGAAACCTGGGGCTGTGGATGCTGGTGCTGCAGGAGGCCTGGCCCTCTGCCTCTGGAATCGCTGTTGGATGAAATCCCCAGTGTCTGTGAAGGGAAGGAGCAGTCCAGGGTTCCAGTCCTGCTCCAGGACACTGCAAAGCCCAGGAAAAGCTGCTCTCCTCCATGGCTCCACAGTGAGCACAGGAGCTGGACAGAGGAATTTTCTGGAGCTCTGGACTGAGCTGTGTGGGAGCTGGAAAGCCAGAGGGAAGCAAAGACTTTCTGTCTGGGCTTTTTGTGTTTTATTATCCACCAGTGTGTGGTCCTGTCTGTGCAGGGAGAAATCCTGAGCTGCTCAGGGATGGAGAATTGACCTCTGAAAAAAAGAGTTTGTGTGTTTAAGTGACAGCCTGCTCTGGAAAGCAATAAACTAATATTGAAAAGGACCCCAATATTCCTGCACTGGATTTTTGGGGCCACCCTGAGATGGCCTCGTGTTTTGAGCGAAGAGCACAGGGCATGTGACACTGGAAGGAACTGGATACAGATTCCCACGTGCAAAGGATTTGCTGTGTAAAGCCTCAACCAGACCCATTTCACAGCCCTCGGGAGCTGGAGGATACCAGCAGCCCTGACCTGCACCCAGGATTTCATTTTTTTTTCAGTTCTCAGAAAGACTTCACCCTCACTCCCCTCCAGAATTTACTCACAGAACTGCAGCAGTTTTTCAGCCTGACGCCTTCCCTTCCTAATTAACACCCTGAGGCCATTAAAAGCAGTTCAGTGGTGCCCAGGCAGTGCCAGGGGAAGCTGGGCTGTGTCCTGGGAGCCCGGGGGTGCCTTTGGACACGGCCGAGCCAGGGCAGGGCTTTGGCTCCTGTTCCCCTTCCTCGTGCCTGGTTCCTGCGGTGCTGTGCCGGCTCGGGTTCGCCGTGTGTGACCACTGAGGGGTTTGTCCTTCTCTGCTCCCTCCAGGGCCCGGCAGGGAAGGCACAGAGGCCCAAGAGTCTGCAGCTGGGAGACAACAGGCTGACCTTGCTGCAGGGCTCCTCGCTGCAGCAATGCGCCCGCAGCCCTCCGCCCATCACCCCCAAAACCCCCCGGACCCAGAGTAAGTCCTGCTGCTGGAACAGGGAACAGGGTGGGAATGACTCTGCTGAGGGACCCACGCTGGGGAGGGACGGAGGAGCTGCTCTGAGTTAGATCCCAGAGTGACCCGGGGCTGCTGGTGTCTGCAGACATTTTTTGTCACATAACAAAACTCTTTTTTCCCCCCTCCCTTTTTCCCCCCTCCCTTTTTCCCCCTCCCTTTTTCCCCCTCCCTTTTTCCCCCTCCCTTTTTCCCCCTCCCTTTTTCCCCCCCCCTTTTCCCCCTCCCTTTTTCCCCCTCCCTTTCCCCCCTTCCCTTTCCCCCCCCCCCTTTTCCCCCCCCTTTTCCCCCCCCTTTTCCCCCCCCCTTTTCCCCCCCCCTTTTCCCCCCCCTTTTCCCCCCCCTTTTCCCCCCCTTTCCCCCCTTTTTGCCCCCCCTTTTTGCCCCCCCTTTTTGCCCCCCCTTTTTGCCCCCCCTTTTTGCCCCCCCTTTTTGCCCCCCCTTTTTGCCCCCCCTTTTTGCCCCCCCTTTTTGCCCCCCCTTTTTGCCCCCCTTTTTTCCCCCCCTTTTTTCCCCCCCTTTTTTCCCCCCCTTTTTTCCCCCCTTTTTTCCCCCCCTTTTTTCCCCCCCTTTTTTCCCCCCCTTTTTTCCCCCCCTTTTTTTCCCCCCCTTTTTTCCCCCCCCTTTTTTCCCCCCCTTTTTTCCCCCCCTTTTTCTCCCCCCCTTTTTCTCCCCCCCTTTTTCTCCCCCCCTTTTTCTCCCCCCCTTTTTTACCCTCCCCCTTTTTTCGTCCCCCTTTTTTCGTCCCCCTTTTTTCCCCCCACCCTTTTTCCCCCTTTTTCCCCCTTTTTCCCATTTCATCCTATTTTTTTCTTCTTTTTTCCTCACTTTTCCTTATTCCCTCGTTGTTGTTGTTGCTTGCAGGCTTCCCCTCCTTGCAGGCTGACGGACTGGCCACGCCACCCCCCCCTCCACCCAAAAGCAAACCCTACGAGAGCAGCACCCCCAGGAGCTCAGCAGAGGTGAGGAGCTGGGAGCTGATGGGTTGTTGGACAGCAGCTTCTGAGGCACCACTGGAGTTTGCCAAGCTGCTCTTGGGGTGCTGCTGCTTGAAACTTTTCTCATCCTTTCGCTGCTTCACTCCCTGAAACCACAAAAGAAGGAAAAAAGGGTTGGGTTTTTTTTTTTTTGCTTCAGGAGAAGGCAGTGGAGTGCAGTGCCTGGATTATTGTTTTTCCCAAATGGGAGTTGTGTTGTCCTTGGTCGGGAAAACTGTGTGGGGTGGGAAGAGAGGTGGAAAATAAACCAGCAGCAAAAGTTTCAAAAACATGATCAGCCTAAAGTAGAGCAATAATTTGGGCTGAACAAGAAGGGGGGGGGGGGGGGTGAAATTCACCATTTTCAGAGGTGATCAATGTCTCCTTCTAAGCCCCAGCTCAGAAGAATCTGATTTTTCAGCCATTGGTGACTTAGAAAAGGCTGTATTTAAATCCTGGCCTTTGTCTCAATTCCATGAAGTGATTTCCTTGTAGGAGTATCGAGTTTTCCCTTTTTCAGTGCTGCATCACTGATGTTTCTCGTACACTTTGGTGTCTCCAGGCTGTCTGGAATCCCTGACACGCAAATATTGTGCCAGAATCGTTTCACCTGCCCCTGACATGAAGGTGTTGGTGATGCCAGACTAATTCCTTAGCAGTGGGAAGCAAAGAAAGGATCCTTCTGTGACTGGGAGGGATGGTGCCTCCCCAAAACCTGTTAGGAATCCCCTTCTGCAACTGAAAGGGTCCCCAGCCCAACCTCCAGAGAGGATTTGGGGAGTACCTGAGTGAGATAAACTGGGATTTGTCCAAAAAGAATTTGAAGAGTGATCACACTTAACCACGTTAGCAGCACAGAGAGACGAGGAAGCAGCTCATCCCTTAATTCTGTGATGTGATGCTGGAGTAAAGCCTTGAATTATGGGATAAGGAGGAAGTTTTTCTTCTCTGCCCTTCATTTGGCTGGGGTTGATGGTGTGGCTGCTGTGGTGCTGTGCCCAGCAGAGAGATCCCAGCTCCAGGAGTGCTGTGGGAGTCACTGGATCAAGAGGATTAATGAAAGAACCTCCTTCCCCAGAGTCTTGTAAGGAAACTAATTACTGCCATGTCCTGGCCTGCAGCATCCCCTTGGCTGGCAGCCAGAGGGAAAGGGTTCACAGGGCTGTGAAGGGAGATTGGGAAGGATTTTCTGAAGGGTTTTGTTACTTTGCTCTTGTGAAGTTGGGTTTGTCTTCCTTTGGTTAAAACAGTCCTGAAATGTTGAGTTTTGGCTGAGAAGGGGGGGTCCTGAAATGTTGCGTTTTGGCTGAGAAGGGGGGGTCCTGAAATGTTGAGTTTTGGCTGAGAAGGGGGGGTCCTGAAATGTTGAGTTTTGGCTGAGAAGGGGGTCCTGAAATGTTGAGTTTTGGCTGAGAAGGGGGGGTCCTGAAATGTTGAGTTTTGGCTGAGAAGGGGGTCCTGAAATGTTGAGTTTTGGCTGAGAAGGGGGTCCTGAAATGTTGAGTTTTGGCTGGGAGAGTGGTGAACCACACAAGCTCCTGGCTCTCCTGGCCTTTCCCATCTCATTTATTTGCAGGATATCCCTTAAAATAGGCAGAGACAACTTGAAAAACCCCATTAGTGCAGTTTTCTGCAAGAAGCACCCTCCAAGCCCCTCTGCAGGCAGGCAGGACGTGCCTGGTTGAACTGGAACTGCCCTTGCTCCCATCGTAGGGTGTTGAGTTTTACCAGTCTGATTCTGAAGCATTTTACAGCCTCTTTGTGCATCATCCAGCCAGCAAGAGAAAAAAACCTGGATTTTGAAACCTGGGAGGAAATGAGTTTGTTGCCATTTTACTGATCACCAGAAAGAGGAATAAATGCTAAAGTTGGGCTGCAGGCAGAAGCAATTAAAGTCTATCCTAAGCATATTTTAGCAACTAAAACATTTCACCTTCTGTTATCTCCTGGGGATCTGTCCTTGTTTGCCCCATCACATGGAACTGAGGCTGGATTTGAAGATTTGCTCCTCAAAGAACCATCAGGACCTTTTGGATTTCTCATTTGGTGAAGCAGAACGCCTTCTGCTTGCCAGCAGTGGTTTATTTTTCTGTGTGTTTCCATCTCCTCAGGTTGCTCCGCCGCTGCCCAGCAGACGTGAGGCCAAACCTCCCCCTCCACCCCCAAAAACCAGGAAATCCAGCGTGGTGTCCTCGGAGCAGGGGCTGCAGTGAGGATTTGGGGTCCCAGCAACGCCCAGCGTGCAGTGGCTGCTTTATTTCCACGGACCCTGCAGCCTGGTGGTCTCCCCTGCCATTGCAGCACTTCCCCTGGAGCTGTCCTGGGAAATGCCACAAAGGAGCTTTGCCGGGGCTGGATTCCCTCCCCTCTGCCTGTGCAGTGCTGACACACTAATCCAGACGTCTCCCTGCTGGAATTCTTCTCTGTCCTGCTCTTGTCTGTCCCGAGTCGCTTCCCTGCTGCAATCCCAGCAGCTCCTTCCCAGTGTAACTGGGAATTCCCGGGGTGCTCTCACTGGTGGTACCCCCACAGGGAGCTGGGGTTTCCTGCCTGGGTCAGGGTCTCTGCTCAGCTCGTGCCTGGTTTGGTGCAAGATCTCCTTTTGTGCTTTTTAGTGGGGTGGAAAAAATCTCTGCTGTGAATGTTGGAGATGACAGAGGCTGCACTTCGGCCAGGGCTGGACTGGTACCACCTGCCCTGAAACCAGGGCTGGACTGGTACTGCCTGGGCTGGACTGGTACCACCTGCACTGGTACCAGGGCTGGACTGGTACTGCCTGGGCTGGACTGGTACTGCCTGCACTGGTACCAGGGCTGGACTGGTACTGCCTGGGCTGGACTGGTACCACCTGCATTGAAACCAGGGCTGGACTGGTACTGCCTGGGCTGGACTGGTACCACCTGCACTGGTACCAGGGCTGGACTGGTACTGCCTGGGCTGGACTGGTACCACCTGCCCTGAAACCAGGGCTGGACTGGTACTGCCTGGGCTGGACTGGTACCACCTGCACTGGTACCAGGGCTGGACTGGTACTGCCTGGGCTGGACTGGTACCACCTGCATTGAAACCAGGGCTGGACTGGTACTGCCTGGGCTGGACTGGTACTGCCTGCACTGGTACCAGGGCTGGACTGGTACTGCCTGGGCTGGACTGGTACCACCTGCACTGGTACCAGGGCTGGACTGGTACTGCCTGGGCTGGACTGGTACTGCCTGCACTGGTACCAGGCTGGACTGGTACTGCCTGCACTGGTACTGCCTGCACTGGTACCAGGGCTGGACTGGTACTGCCTGCACTGAAACCAGGGCTTTACTGGTACCACCTGCACTGGTACCAGGGCTTTACTGGTACCAGTTCCATAAACAGCCTGTGGCCTGTTTATTTATCATCAATATTGATGAAGATTTTGCTTTCTCTTCCAGGAAATAATTTTGTTTGTTAATTCTGTCATTTTGCTTCTGATTATCTTGTAGAAGTTGGGAAGAGCCACTAAAACCCTGCAGAGGGTGTTGCTCACAGCAGGAAATACAGTTATTGTTGGGCTGGGGGGTTGCAGGCCTTTATTGTGCTCCCCCGACTGAAATGGGTCTCTGACCTTACTGAAAACCCGAAGTTTGTTAAATCTAATGAGAAGTTTCCTCAGCAAAAGCTTTTTCAGGGAAAGCCAAACCCAGCCCAACAAAAAGCACCCCCAAGGAGGGTTTTGTTCAGACTGAAGCTGTCATTTTCTTTTGTCCTTCCCTATTCTTTTGACACCAGTGTGACTCCAGGAGCTGCTGTGCTTCCTGCCCAGCTCTGGAGACAGATTGCCCTCATCCCAGAGTCATCCCAGATTCCCATCACCTCCAGGTTGGAGCCGCTCTGGAGGTGGCACTGCAGTCACATCCCATCCATCCCCAGCCCGGTGCCCGCACACACTTCCAGCTGTCTCCGGGCTGGTGCTTCTCAGGGGAAATCTTGGGAATCTTCCTGGACACCCTGGCCAGGCTTCCCCCTCTCTGGGGCGTTGTAGGATGTGTCAGCTCCTCGTTGTGTTCCTGGGCGCAAACACCGCTTGATTTGAAAACCGCTGGGTTTTCTTGTCTTTGCATTTCCTGGCCACGTCCCCGCTGCCCTCCGGCTCAGCCCAGCCCAGCCCGGATCCCCGGAGCTGCCCGTGAACAGCAGCTTTTGTCTGGGTGAGAATTCCGCTTCGGGCAGAGCAGCAGGATGTGGTCTGAGCTGTCTGAAGTGCGTTTTAGCAGCACCTAATTGCTGATTCAGTGCCTTTCATCCGCCTCTTGCCCCAGTGCTGGGTGCTTTTCAGAGCGGGTTGGGTTTAATTCCCTGGGTAAATCAGCAGGAGCAGAGGAGGGATCCCAGGAATGGTTTCCCTGGTGAGGGCAAACGGACTGAGCTGCCAGGTTCGGGTGTTCTGGTTCCAAGTGACTTTGGAGTTCTCTTTTCCAGCCTTTTTGTTCTGCTTTAACAACCTTAGCACGTGGAGGGACCTTGTGCATCCAGGTTTTTTCCTGGAGAAGGGAACCGCTCCATGCAAAAAGCCCTCACAGGAGGAGGCCTGGCCTTGGGAAGAATTTTTCAGCTGAGCTTCATCCACCTTTTTGCTCTTTCACTCGGGGAGATTTGGCTCTGGCTGCATTTTTTGCAGTTCCAGACCAGGATTTTGAGCAGAATCCTTGGCATGTCAGGGGTTAATTATCCCTCGCTTCCTTCCCTTCCTTGGACGGTGCCAGTGCCAGGGGTGAGAGCAGCTGCAGCTCTGCTCTGCCTGGAAACTGCTCCTGTCACCCTTAAACCTCACCTGCGTGTGCTGCTCACCAGCTCAGGCTTGGCCTCTCCCTCCCTGTGCTGCCCAGTTGGGCACTGGGATGGGCACCCTCTGAACTGGGAGCTGGGGAACAGCTGACACAGAGGAGTTCAGAACAAGGTTTCCTTCCCAAGATATTTTAGGCATTTTCACTTTGCCCAAAAGGAATCTAAATTTGGTTCATTTTTTTTCCCCCTTCTCAGCATTATTTATGTCCTAAAGTTTGCAAACCTGTCCCACCCCTTCCTGTGGCCAGGTCCCCAGACTGGTGTCCAGCACTCCCACCTGAGCCTGGGCAGGGTTCTGTTCCTGGCTGACCAAAGTTGGCATCGCTGGCTCAGAGGTGCAAGATGGAATTTCTGTTCTGTGCCCAGAGGACTCAGGGTTTTGGGCCAGTTTTAGGGGAAAAAAAATCGTCCAAGTGTCAGATTTGACACATTTGAGTGTGGGAGTAAGAACAGGGCGTTTGAGTGATGCTAAATCAGTGGAATTAAGTGCCCACTCATCAGACAAATCCCACCAGACCCCTGATTTTTTCAGTGTTTGCTCTTTGCTCGGGTACCTGCCTGACTTAAGTTGGGAGATTTAATTTTCAGAGACAATTTTAAGTGTCTCTGTTTTGTTTTTCAAACGAGAATCATCTCTTCAGGTTAATTAGGTGCTTTTGGAAATGTCTCTAATTGTTTCAGACTGGAGGGTTAAAAATGGGAATGGGACAGTCTGTAATGATGATCTCTGCACACCACAAATTGCAGCAATTTCTACCCAATTCATGGTTTTGATTAAAATCTCAGAGTTAAAACATCCACTCTGCAGAGGAGACAAAACCTAATCCCATTTCAGAGCCAGGCTGTTCAAAGCTGCTGTGAAATTTCGAGTCTTTGAGGATTTCATTTTTTCTCCTTTGGAGAAATGTGCTCAACACTTGTTTTCTGGAGCTTTTAATTAAAATTTGTCATGCTGTGATAAATTCCTTTAAAACTGCGACAGGCTCTAATCCACATCAGGGGCAGAGGGGAGCAGGCAGCTTTGCCTTTCAGTGGATTATTGGATTAGGAAAGGACACAGATTCCAGGGAGAGCAGCTCTGTGATCTGCAGAGAGCTCCAGGATGGATGTGCAGAGGGTTTTTGGGAACCTGCATCCCAGAAACTCCCCCTGCCAGCCCAGTGTTTGCTCCAGAGTCACACTCAGTTGGACCTGCAGTGACAACACCTCAGATTTTCCTCTCCTTATTTATTTTTATCATTGTAAATGGAAATAATAAGTTTAAATCTGTAATTTAACTAATTTTTATATAGTGAAAGCATTCCTGACTCATCTCTGCTACCTTCTTTTGATTATTTTTATTTTTAATTAAAAACTTTATCCTGTTTTTTACTGTTGCAGACCAAATTCTCTGGTGGACCAGGGTGAGCTTTCCCAAGGACTACAGCAGGGAGGAAAAATGAACAAATAATGTGATTTTATGGCTGTTCAAAAGCACGGGGTTCACCTGATTCTGCTCTCTGAACATTAATTAAAGCACCTTTAGGGCAGTGTGGGCACTAAAGGGGGTACTCAAAGGAGGTTCACACCTTAACCTGTTTTTCAGGTCCCTGTGCTGCTGCTTGGGGTGTTCAGGCAGGGGTGGAAGTGCCTCAGCAGCTCCAGAGTCCACCCCAATGGATGTTTCATTCATTGCTCCTCCCTGTGGTACCCCACAGGTTTAATCACCATAAGCCCTGGGACCTGTTCCTTGTGAATTCAGGAGGAGTTGGGTGTTGTGGAAGGGCTTTCTGTGTGTTCTGGGATCGTGGCTTGGTGGTTTCATTGCAAACCCACTTCTGCAGACTGCAAATACATTTTTTATTTTATTTTCCCCCTCTTTGTTTTACTCCTCTGCAACCGAATCAGTAAAAAATACAACTTTGAAGTGGCTCTGGAGGGAGCAGGAGCTTTGGGAAGGGCCCTGCAGCTCTCTGGGCAGATGCCACGTGCATCACTAAGTCTGTAAAGCAAGGTGTACACATTTTCGTGGGTTTTTAAACTGTATTGACCGTTGTAAAGTTTGTAAATACATTTTTAAAATAAATGTAGTTTTTATGACCGAACCAGAAAAAAGAGCAGTAAAAGTCTTTCTTCCATGGCCCACTGATGGACGGGGGAAGTTAATCCCAAAAGTAAGTTTATTCTTACCTTTTATCAAAGTTTGCTTGCTGTTGTACCCAGAGAGGAGTGGGGTGAGGCCCTGGCTTTGTCTGTTCATGTGGAACAAAAGTTGTTGCATCCAGATTGTCCCTGCAGTTCCCAAAGCAGGCCCTGCTCTGCTGCCCCCACCCCAGCTTGGGATGTGGCTGCTTTTACAGAAATCCCATCATCTACACAACCATTTTCCACTATTTTAATGCAGTTTCAGGGTATTTATTCACACATTGATCCAAGCAAAGGCCATTTGAGGAGGAATTGATTTTACACAGTTTTGAAACCTCACTCTGGGTCTGTTGCTCCATTTGGCTCTGGGGTTAAACCTTCTTTGGGGTTAAACCTTCTTTGGGGTTAAACCTTCTTTGGGGTTAAACCTTCTTTCTTCTGCCTTCTGCCTCCACCAGCCTCTCCTGTAACCACACACCAAATTCTGGTTTCAAAGAGCAGAAATGGCTTTGAGGATGGAATTTTCAGGTGCTAAAACACCACAGAGCTGAAGCCCTGGGGTGTTCTGGATGGAGATGAACTGGGTGAGTATCTGGGTGAATATCTGGGTTTTATTCCCTGAAGTGCCTCAGTGAGGGGGATTTTGGTGCTCCCTCCCACCTTCCCCAGGAAATGATGATAATTGGAGTTTTTCCATGGGATGGAACATTTCCAGCCACTCCCCTTTCTTCCCTGCTTAATATTCCTGTAGCAACTCCAGGAATGTGCTAGGTGGGAAAAGCTGGGTGTGGAAAATGTTGGTTTTAGTGTCATTAAGCAGCAAGAAATCAGAAATTTCTGGGCAAACCTCAGGATCTGGTGGGGTTTGGTCCTTTCAGCTCTGCAAAGTCAGGCCAAGTTTCCCTCCGTGAGCCAGAAGGAACTCATTTCAAATATCCTGGTAATTACTCTGGTGTGTTTTGCTGCCTAACATCATCTCTTGCAGTACAAAAAATACTTAAATACAGTAAATTACTGCTGCTGCCTTTCACTGTGCAGGCAGTGCTGCTGCAAGTCGTGGCCCACAACTCCAATACACGTTCAGTACAAGCAGGATGAAAGATGAGCTAAAATCCTATTTATTTAGGTAGTTTCTGCATGAAAATCCAGTGGAATTCAGGCTCTGCCTTACTGGTGCTGAGTTCATGAGCCTTTTCCAGGCCTGGCTCCTCAATGAGAGGCTGGAGAGGCTTTCAGGCACTCAGAGCTTTGGGGTTTGGCTTCAACTTGAAGTCGAGATTGAGCTTTTGGGATGGCACAGGGACACTTCCCAGGAAAGTGGGGCCATCTGGCCCCTCAAGGTGCTGCTGGGTTAATGAAAAAGCCCATTTTAGCCTGAGCAGGCTCATTCTGTGTCAATTCACTCAGCTGTGAGGTCTCTGCTGTCACTGTGCTGCAGCAGCTCGTGGAAATGCATTTCCCAGCTTGGGGGCCCTGGGAGCAGCAGCTTCCATCTGGCCCTGTCCTGCAGCAGGCAGGGACAGCCCCAGCTCAGCAGCTGCCCGTGCTCAGGGCTTGGTTTGGGTTAATTCAGAGAGGAAACACCAGGGCTACACCAGGAGCTTTGGAATGATGGATCCCTGTCCTGGCAGTGTCCCAGGGAGGGATTGGGAATGGTGCAGGTGACAGGAAGGGACCAGTGCAGGTAATTTTGTCCAGTGGGAGTGTCCCTGTCCATGGGATGAGGTGGATTTTAGGTCCCTTCCAACCCAAACCATCCTGGGATTCCATGATAAGGGCAGAGCCAGTATTTCCTCACGTGAACTGAGCTTCAATCCCTTTTCCTCCTCCTCCTCCTCCACCACTGTTCCCCCCCTCCCCCCATGTATTTTCTTTAAATTTTCCAATAGTGATGACAGAAAAACCACACTACTCACCATGGCTTCCTTCAGGTCCCTGATCCTGGAGTTCTGGTACGAGCCTGGGCACTCCCTCTGCTGCACCTCCCCTAATTCTGCCATCTCATTTGCAATCTGTGTTGGAAAAGTGACACAAGGAACTGATACAACCATCAGGAAAGGAGATTTGTCTGCCAAAAGCGACTCTACCCCACTTACAGAGGGAGGTGAAACTTTCCCCTACACAACTGAGATTCACCTTTTTCTCACAAACCCCGGGATGCTGGAATGAGGAGGAACTAGACATGGAGTACTGATTGGGAAAGAGGGGAAAACCACTGGTGGACAGAACCTTCCACATGTGCTTTGTCATTTAATTGTTGAGCATCCACCACGTGCGAATTGCCAAAATTTTAAGGGAGGTGGAGGAATTGTCATAAAATAACCCATCAGAATACTGGAATTTAGGGAGAGGATGGAATCAGGCTTAACCTGGACCTCAGAGCTGCATCTCTCCCTTGGAGCTGACTGCCCAAACCCTCTGGCTGCTGCTCTTTGTGCCAGGCTGACAAATGGCACCTCGCCCCTTATTTTCCAAATCCTACTTAAAACAATTGTTTATCCCCAGATCTGGGGGTGTCTGGTGGACAGACACACAGACAGGTGTAGAGGGAAGCCTCTGTCACTTTTTGGCTGCATCTTTTCCGGGCCAGGGTTGTCTCCCAGCCCAGCACCCACCTCTTGGAATGGTCCCAGCAGGTCCCCAGTGCTCCTCTTCCCCCCTGGCTGGAGGCCGTAGGACCAGTGCTGAGCCAGGCACAGCCCCACACACAGCACAGCCAGCAGGGCACTGGCCACGATCCTCCTGGACTTCTCCATCCTGGAGAGAGAAAAGAGCCCCTTGCTGGTCATAAAGGCATCACAGCTCCATTGGTACCGTGGAGAGGGAAGGAAACGCGGCATTTTCGGATCCCAGAATCGTGGAATGTGCTGAGCTGGAAGGGGCCCACAAGGATGGTGGAATTCCAGCTCCTGGCCCTGCACAGACACCCCAAAAATCCCACCCTGAGCCTGCTCCAGTTCTGATCTGCACCTCCTGGGTGGGAGCCCCAGCTGGGTTTGCAGCCTGTCAAAGTGTGGATTAGCTCACTAGAAGGAGGTTGGACATCTGAGAAATCTGGATGAAGCTCTGAATTAGGATTTTTGAGTTCCAGGCATGTGTGGACCTCAAAGGTTGCATTCCCTGGTGGTGTTTGGCAGATGTGTTCAGCTGGTTTCTGCTCTGATGTCCCTACTCCTTAAAATCTGCCCTTTGCAGCCTCTTCTAATCCAAGGGGTTTTTTAATAGGAGCATCTGCAAGCCCTGGCTAAGTAAAAAGGCAGTGTGGGATGTTGTTCCAGCACGTTACCTGCTGCCTCAGAGAGGTTGTGCAGTAACTCCAGCTCTGCTCCTCTGGAAAATGTCCTGTAAATGTGCTCTCACCTCACTTTTTATAACCAAGAGCCCCAGTGCCTCCCCTTTCCCAGCAGGAGATTCCATCCAGTTCCCTCTCCCGGGCTGCACTTTCTCTGTTACAGAGACTGTCACGCAGCACCAGTAAAGCCCATAATTGGAACACCCCGGTGCAGCAATTAAATTCAGCTGTTTTCTCTAAGAGCCATAAAAGTAACAGCCTTGCTTTTAAGAGGTTGTAAATCCCACACTGGGATCCAGCTGATCCTGCTGGGAAATGCAGGAGCTTTTCTGTCAGTGACTTCTGGTTCCTTCAGAAAAAGTTCTTGGGTGTTTGAATTTGTTGAGGGTGTGAAATGGGTGAGGAATTGAGCTCAGTTTTTAAGAATCCTGGAATGGTTTGGGTGGGAAAGGACCTCAAATTCATCTATTCCCACCCCTGCCAGGGGCAGGGACACCTTCCCCTATCCCAGGCTGCTCCAACCTGGCCTTGGACACTTCCAGGGATGGAGAATCCACGATCCAAGCAACATCTTTATTTCTATCAGGCCTGAAGGAAAAAACCCTTTGGTGCTCCAACAGGAGCCTGTGGTTGCACAAGTGCCCAGAGCAGTTTGAAACCCTCCTCCTCCTCACTTAAATCAAGGTGCTTTGGTGTTCTTTGCTCTGTAAAATGCCAGGTGGGATCAAACTGGACAAGTCTGTGATTGTGACTGTACTTTGCTGGCACGATGGAGTCTCTGGGGTGAATAGGATTCCCAAATCCTTTTTAGAAGGGCCTGGAGTGACAGGACAAGGGGGAATGGGGTTGAACTGACAGAGAGGAGGGTTAGGTTGGGAAGGAATATGTAATATTGGGTTTATATCAGGAATAATTCCTCCCCTGTGAGGGTGGGAGGGGCTGGGATGAAATTCCCAGAGAAGCTGTGGCTGCCCCTGGATCCCTGGAGGTGCCCAAGGCCAGGCTGGACATTGGGGCTTGGAGCACCCTGGGACAGTGGAAGGTGCTGGGGATGGAATTGATGGAAATGATCCTTAAGGCCTCTTCTAACCCAAACCGTTCCATGATTCCGTTTTTAAATCTTGAGAGTGTGTGCACTGCAGATTTATAACGATTTATTTGCATGCAGCAGGTCAGTAATTCTTTTCAGTAATTCAATTCAGTAGTTTTGACTGCAGAAATGGTGGTTTGGGGTTTTTTTACCAACCTGGCAGCTCCTCTGCCTTCTCTGCCGTGTTCCCTGTTCTCCAAACATCCTCTGCTCCAGCACCCCCGACCTCTTGGAGCTTTAACAGATTAAAGTAATTCAGTCAGTCAGTAATTCCGGGAGGATTTGGTGACTCTTAGCAGAGTCATTCCTCCTGCCCCAATGCTCCTCCCACTCGCGGCGAGGGCGGCCAGCACGGAGCTCTGATCAAGCTGTGAAAACAGCTGGGTTCAGGGCAGCAGTGTTCCTGTTCCTCTGGGGTGGGCACCAGGATTCCCACGGGCATCCCTGTGTTTGGGGCTCCTTCCTTCCCTGCTGAGCCTTGCAAAGATGAGCAGTATTCAAAGGTGAAAGATTTGGACGTTTTTTAAAGAGCTTTGCCCAATAATTGCACCTCCTTAACCACCACTTAACCCGGGTCTAATGATCTGCCCTGAACAGCTCTGAACTTTTTCTCCACAGGTTTCTGGCACAGCCACAGGAAGTGGACTTTTCTGATCTTTGGGTCCCTTCCAGCTCAGGATATTCCACGATTCTCTGGTTATTCTGCCTCCAGCTATTTTATTAATATGAAGGGTAGAGACAAAAAAGCTGAGAAGTCTTGGAGAGGAATGACAAACCAAAAAAAATTCCATGCAAATTCTCCCAATTAATGGCTCAGAACACTGCAGGAACCCCCACAGCACATTTGTTTTTCCAGCCGCTATTTTATGCTTAAAACCAAAAAAAATTCTTGTTCTTCTCGCACAAGCCAGGTAAAATTTGGGGTTTTTATTCAAATGAAGACAACTGAGCCACTTTTCTCTTTCACACTTTTTATTAATGCAACTTAAATTAGGCTGGAACCTGCAAATTCTGCACAGGGCTCTCCACACAGCTCTGTCCTGGCAAAAGAGGTACCTCAAATCCAGCTGTGAGTGATGGTGCCACATGCTGTGATTGCTCCATAGTGCTCCAGTGAAAGTTCAAAGAGGTTTTATACACAGTGATTATGAAAATAGAGATATATATATATATATATATTTTCCATACAATAGTTTTACTTCTGCCAGCTACAAAATATGATAAAGAAAAATAATTCATTTGTTTCTCTAGCCCTAGGAATCTTCTACTGCAACAGACACAACATTCCCACTGAAAGCCATGAGGTGGGAGAAAGGACTCTGAAGTCACACTGGAACATTTCCCTGGAATCTACAGGTCATTTCTCCAAGGATCTAGTGTTGTCCTAGAGCCTGATCCAGAGGGATCTGCAGGAAATAATCCCAGTTCTGAACCTCGTAGCTCTGGGATTTTGAGCCCTGCAAGGTCATGTCACACGTCTGAGTCAAACCAACTTGAAAAGGAGGGAGAATGCTGCAATTCCCCCCAAACACATCATCTGCTGACCCCACATCATCACTGATCCTCCCAGACTGGTGCCAAAGCAGCACTTCTGTAACAACTGAGACAACGAGACTTGAGGACAGAAAATTGCACTGCAAGGGAGAGACAACCCCCGAAGAACTGTGGAACTCCAGCTCCTGTGGGACTCCAGCTGGGATCCACTGCTTCTTACTCCTCCTGTGTATTTCTACAGTAACAGCTTGATTTCCTTAGATTCAAGGTTAGTTTTAACTTTGGGGTGGTTTAAGCATCTGAGGTAAGTTCTTGATGCACCTTCTTTTTTTTTTGGTATAGTTTCTTCATGTGCTTTTTGATTGTGTGTAAAATAAAGGTGGTGTGAGCCGAGAACTCCATGGATCCTACGGGGAAGCAGCTCCTTATCCACGTCTGGGGGTGCTGAGGCCTCTGCCCTGCACAGCTCACCCACACAAGCAGCTCCACCTGCTTTCTGCCCGGGCACAGCAGGTGTGGGAGGGCACAGGGGGCACCTGGCCCCAGGCAGGATGCTCCTACAGCCCCCTGAGGCAGCCCAAATGAACAGGGAGATCCAGCTGGGAGATGGACGATGCCCAAGCTTTCAGGGGGTCTTTGCATAGTACATGGAGGGGAAAGAGGGGGAGATTCACCTGCTGAGCTCATGAGGGGAGGGTGGAGCAGGAGCTGGGGCCCCTCTGCCTCTCTCTGCTTTGGTGACAGCTCTGCCCTTTCCTCTCTACACCACAAAGGGTGAAAACTCTGCAGGAACCCCAGCCAGGAGTGGTCAGGACATGTGAAAGGAGGATTTTTCTCACCAGCTGTGACGGACAGTGCACCTCCACACTCGTTTGGAGAGGATTAATTAAAGACATCCAATTTCTGAGCAGGGATGTTCCCACCAGCTGCCACCCCAGCAGAGCCCTGAGCACCCCCTGGGGACACTGAGCTACCCCTGGCACGGACACAAGACTGCAACTACACCTGTAAACCTGAACTTGGTTGCTACTGTACAGGAGTAACATTTTCTATCCATATTGCAGCTACAGATTCAATAAATAGAATTGCATATATTGTGCTTTATAAATTAAAATGCATTCCAAAGTGAGGCAATGCTAAACAATGAAACCATTGAACCTTCCCCCCCCGCCAAAGCAGCCACACTCTGGTTTCAGCACCAGCCCACTTCTTCACTGCTCACAGAGGTGCAAACTCCCTGTTGGTACCTCTGGAAACAAGAAGTCCCACCCCAAAAGTGATCAAAAAGAGTTTACCTAGGCACTACTGCAAATGTAAGGTGGCTAACAACCATGACTTGAACTCAGGAAGGGGAGGAGGTGAAGAAAGTCACGATGAATGTTTGGATTCCTTCCTCTCCAGCGGGTCCTGGCCCCTATCTGACACTCTGGGACATGTGCAGGGGTGTCAGCATCTCCTCAAAGATGGCTCCTTTCACGTTAGAGCCCCTCAAATTTGCTTCTTGTAGGTCACAACCTGATAGATCACAATTCTGAAGGGGGAAAGGAAAATTAATGTTAATTAAATAGACCCAGAACTCTGTTCAGAAGTTTAACTCCATTTACCTTAACTCCACTCAACTTTGCAGCTGGAGAAAAGCCAGCAATCCCCCAAATCACCAGCTTTTTGTATACATATATAAATTTATATGTACAGGAAATGAATCCTAACTCACTTCCAAGTCAGTCCCTGCCAGCGTGGCTCCTCTGAGGTTGCAGTTCTTTAGTTTGGCGTTTTTCAGCGTGGCCACCCGCAGGTTGATCCCCGTCATCTGACTGCCCTCCATGTCCACCCCCTTCAGGTTGGCACCTGCAACACACCCACACAGGAGGTTTGGAGGAAAAGCAGCCAGAAAGGCAGCAGCTCCACGTGATGCTTCCTCAGAGCTGGGTAAACTGGGAGAGGTCAAGGCAGAACTGGGAACTGAATGATTATTTGGGCAGAACTGGGAATTGAATGATTATTTGGGCAGAACCAGCCCAGAGCTGTGGGCTTTTCCCGTGGATTGTACAAACACAGCTGAACTTTGGCCACACAAATGTACAGGCACAGGGCTGTTCCCATGGGATAACTAACAGGCAAAAAAAAGTCTCACCTTCCAAATTAGCTTTAAGGCCTGATGGATCTTCAAAGTTGCAGCCTTTCAGGGATGCTCCCTCTGCGTTGGAACACAGCATCTTCACCCCCTGCAGGTTTGCACACTGGCAGAGACAGGATGGGAGTCACGAGGGTGTGAAGAGAAATACCAAAGGTCAGCAGAGCACAGATTTGAGTTCTGCATTGCAGCTGAACCCCCCCAAAGCACAACCTGTGAGTTGTGCTGTTACTGTGAGGAAGTGGGGAAGCATTGGGAGTGGAACAACCACAGGAAACGGATTCTTTTGTTCCAATCCCTGTTTTTTGGGACAACTCCAGGGCAGGCCAGGCTCCCCAGGGCGCAGCATCCTTACATCCAGCACGGATCCTGAGAGGTCAGCTCTCTCCAGGTTGGCACAGCACAGGTTGGCGTGGGACAGGTTGCAGCGGCTCAGATTGGCCATCTTGAAGTTGATGTAGCGAAGATCCAGGCGGGAAAGGTCGGCTCCACTGAAATTCAGACCCTGGAAAAGCCAGTGAAACACCCCAAAATGGTCACAGAAGGGAAAGGGGAGGTCTGGACACAAAGGAGTTAAAAGAAACATGTCTGGGTAGTTGTGTATATGAATCTGTACAGATAAAGAGATGTACTGGAACACTTCCAGTACCTGAAAGGGGCTGATAAAAAGATGGGAGAGATTTTTTATATGGACAGAGAGTGCCAGGACAAGGGGCAATGGATTTAGAGATCAGGTTTAGATGGGATATTGGGAAGGATTTCCTTCCTGTGAGGGTGGAAGGGGCTGGGATAGAATTCCCAGAGCAGCTGTGGCTGCCCCTGGATCCCTGAAGTGTCCAAGGCCAGGCTGGAGCAAGCTGGGACAGTGGGAGGTGTCCCTGCCCAAGGCAGAGTAGAACAAGATTATCCTGAAGGTCCCTTCCAACCCCAACCATTCCATGGTTCCATACAAACATTCACTCACAGGATCATTTATTCTATTACATAACATCAGGGAAATATAAGTGCAAAGCTCTCAAGATCTGGATTTGTCCTTAAAACAGGCTGTGGTTTTAGACTGTCAGAGGGCAGGGTTGGATTAGGTGACAGGAAGCAATTCCTGGAGTTCTGTTGGAAAGACAAAGCCTGAGTTCCCTCACCTGACAGCGCAGCTCGGACTTGGTGGGCGTTGCCAGCAGGAATCGGACAAACTCCTTGCGGGAGATGGGAGAGTGATCCTCAGCTGGCTGGGAGTTCTGGGGAGAGGTGTTTCACAGGGACAGCACTCAGTTACACGTTCTGGGGAGAGCAGGACCTGCATCCCAGTGTTACAGAGAGCAAGCTACCTTAATAGCAACTTCCAGGTGTTCGATGAGCGAGTCAATCCCAAAAAACCTGGCTTCTTCCAAAACCCCTACAAACAAAGCAGTGCTGGTTATTCCAGGGAATTGCTGATCCAGAGAGCAGCACCCTTCTCTCCCCTTACTGGAGAACAACCACACACATTACACTGGATGTAACTGGGGAGAGAGGAAAGGTTTGCTTGCAGCTAAAAGGAAAAACATAACTCAGACACAACATTTCCAACGCCAGCATTAGGTTAAAGAGATCAACTCCAGAATTCCAGCTATTAATCCAGTATGGATTTTTAATGCTCCAAAGAGAAATAGCAGCCTGTCCTCATTAAAGCAAGAACATGGAGCTGCACTGCCGAGAGTAAATCCACCAAAGGAAAACTCCCAACCACGGGGAGGAGCACACAAAGCTCCCTCTGGCTTCACCACGGGCACCTGAAGGCAAAGCTTTAATTCCAAGGAGGAATAATTTAGGAGATGTCAGACAGGTAATACCTACCTAGCAAATTAATGCCATCATTTACAATGAGCTGTCCGTGACGCAAATAGTTCAAAATGGGCTCAAAATACTCGGGACTGCGGTCAATGAGGAAAGCTCCTCTAGGATCTTGCTTATTCCCCCAAGCATCTGTTTCCACAACATATATATATATAAAATTACTTTTGCTGTAGTCATAGAAGAGCATTTGCTTCAGTTTTCAGAGTTTTTAATTACTGAAGGGGACTGGAATAGCAAACATTCCACTTGGAAGGGTGGTTCGGAGAGAGAAGGAAGGAAAAGAGAAGCAGGGGGGGGAAAAAATCAGCTTAAAACGAACTTGTTCCTGCTCTGAATAACTCAATTTATTATCACATACAAAACAATCATGGCTAGATAAAGCAGCACTAAGATTTTAGCCTGATTGTCTCCCCAAGGCTGCCTCGTGCAGAGTTTGCTCATTGGCTCTGCTGCCAAAACTGAGGAAGATGCAACAAGATGAAAACCTCAATCAAATAAACAAACAAAAAAAGGACCCAAACTACTAACAGTGCATGGGAGGTGTATTTGCAGTTTGTGAGATGATCAACATGAGGTGGTGAAATGATAAACACAGAGAAATAAAGTTATTAAAAAATAATTCCCTGTCCTGATTTGGTACTTTAACATACTTTGGATATTTTAGTTTATGGACAGGAGTCTCAGCTTGACAGTGCCTTTTGCCCACTTTGCTAATTAATTACTTAAAAATAATCAAGTTTATCTCAATATACTCACCTTTGTCTTTAAACATGTGTGCCAACATACTGTCAGGTTCTTTGTTAACCAAAGTGCTCCTAGAAAACAAAAGCAGCCAAATTTTATTTTCCCTTCATCTGTAAATGTTTAAGAATTAATTTCTTGCAAAACTGTGGTGGAAAATACAGAGAAAGCTGCAGGAGTCAGAGACCTCCTCCTTCACAGTGAGTTATTTTTTAAGGTCTTTTGCTTTATTGAAATGAAGTTTTTGAAGAGCATTTTTACCGGGTGGTGGTGAAGTATCTGCCTCCCACATTGAGAGTCAGCCAGTCTGTGTGGGACCCTGTCAGCTCCTCCTGAGCTCTCCCATCACTCTGAGGATCTGCAGAGAAGAAACAAAGAAATGATTGGAGAAATTGTGACTATTCCTTAATGAATTCCCTATGGAAATAGGCATCTTCTGAAAACACCACAAAATAAAGTCTTTGCTTTATATGAAAGCAAAATAAACTCGATTAAATAAAAGGTTAAAGATAAGAAATATAGGCTCACCAATGAAGGGCTCCCCTTCACAGACAAACAAAACATCATCATCCCTGAGAGAGGAGGGGGCAGAGGGAAGAGAAAAAGAAAGTTAATAATAATTTGTTGTTCATCTAATTGACAGTGGAACCTCTCCTGATTACTTTCAGGTAAATTACGACCAGTAGCCATTAGCTGGAACTTCTATATCTGGTTTTTATCTGTATTTTACAGGTTCTTATGCTTTGGAATGGACTGACTTCACCAGAGATTTTATCTGTAGCAGCCAGGTAGGGACCACTTGTGTACTCAATCAATTCTTACAAAAGAGTTGCTTTCCTCCCCAGTCTGGGACCATTCTGTGAGGCCAAAGCAATGGGAGAATTTGTCTCCTTTATAGAAACCCCCCCATTCCAGGGCTGACTGGAATAGTGGGGATTTCATGGCCCAAACATTGCCCTGAAATCAACACGGGAGGACGTGAAAAGGCCTCAAACACAGCTTGTATCAAATTCTGAACCAATAAATGGTTTGAAGCTCAAAAGACATGAAAGGACCTTTGGGCACCCTGGCTGGGAATGATCATATCTGTTTTTAGGGAAAGCACTGGTTATTGATGAAGGAGGATTAACAGGTTAGTCTCAATCCACATCCCTGATTTGCCTTTTCCTGGCAGATCCTTACCTAATCAAAGCAATATCATCAATGAGCCCCCCTTTCCCATTGTAAACACTGGTGGCTTTTATCCCAAGCTTGTTGCTGGCCACAGAGAGCAAATCTGAGAGAGTCCCATACACAGCCACGACCTGGGAGAGAGAGGAGAGAGGACGCTGTGAATAAAAACAAACCCATGAAACCGTGCTCCAAAAGCTCTGCCTCTTCAGACTTACCAGGGCTATTAGGGGGAGCAAAACCCATTCGGATCTTGACCAAAAAAACAAGGGAAAACACCAACTTTGGTGTTGGAACAGAAAAATCGGGTGACTTGCACAGCTCCCAACAAAAGTCATTGCAACAGCAGTGAGAGAATAAATGCTGGTGCTGTAAGAATATAATTCCGTTATTTATTTCTCTGAAGAAATAGTGTCACTCGTTCTGTTCCAGGGCTCTCCCAAATCTGCTTCCCTCCCTAAAAACAAGGATTAAAGGGCAGGCACACGAACTGTCTGCGCTCAGGATGAGGATGGGAAAATCAGGATCACGGACACGATTTGGCAGAACTGCAAGGTTGGAATGCGGTCACACGAACTCCTGCCCTCGAGATCGCGGTGGAAATAGCGGGATCATGGGCAGAAGTAACAGAAATACACATTAAAGCACAGTCACATCAACTTCTGCACTCGGAATGTGGATGGAAACAACAAGATCACGGGCTCTGTGTGGAACTGCATCCCAGGGCCTTTTCCTCTGCTGGACAAGCACCGGTTGGGCCTAAAAATCCCTATTTTCAGTCTTGAGACGATTTTAGCGAGGTTTTAAACAATTAATTGCGATTATTCCCAGGATACCCCCACGCAGGGTCAGTCTTCCTCCAGAGCCCTCATCCCACAGGCTGTGCCTGACACGAGCAGCCGGGCGTGACTCCCTAAAGCCACGAAGCGCCTCCAGCCGCGACAAATCCCCGCCTGTCGCGATTCCCTCGCGATTCCCTCCACAGGCAGTGAGGGGGGGGGGAAACCCCGCGCCCCGCTCCCCTCCGGCACCGCAGGCCCGGCTGCCCCGGGAGGCTGCGGAGAGGGCAGGGCCGGGCAGGGGGCCCGTGAGGAGCGGGACCGGCCGCGGGCCGCCCCCAGCCCGGCCTCACCTTCCCGTTGCGGGCGCTGCCGTTGACGAACAGCGTCACCCGCCTCATGCTGCGCCCGCCGCCGCGCCGCCACCCGGAAGGGGCGGGCGCTGACGGGCAGGCCCCGCGGCCAATCAGCGCCGCGCGGCGCCCCTCGCCCGCCCAATGGGCAGCGAGGAGGCGGGGAAAAGCCGGGGCGGCAGCCAATCGCGGCTGGAATGAGCCTCTATATTTGCATAACCCCTCTGTGATTGGCTGCCGCCCGTCACGTGCGCGCGGGCCGTTGAATGAGTTTATTTAATCATTTTATTTTTTTTTTTTTTTCCTCCCCCCCTACCAGAGCGGTGCTGTGGCCTAACGGCCCGCGATCCCTCCGCCGGCTCAAAGAGTCCGCCCCCCGTCCCCGCCAAGCCCCGCGGACCCCCGGGCAGAGCAGCGGGGCGGGGTCGCCCCCCCCTCCATGATCCGCCCTTGCTGCGGCACTGCTGGAGCCGGGGTGGCTGCGGTGGGCGCGGGGGGTGGGCGAAGGGGCGGGGGCGCGGAGGGATCCGCGGGGGCGTGGCGCGGTTTGAAAGCGTGAGGCGGGCCGGGCGCGGCGGGTGAGGGGCCGAGGTGAGGGAGGCGCGGCGGGGGAGCCCTGGGCGGGGAACCCTCGGGGTGTCCGGGAGGGTGCGGGGGGTACGCGGGGTACGCGGGGTGCGAGCGCCCAGGGGGTGCTACAGGCCAAGGGAGCCCCGGGTTGGGTGTTTTTCCTTGGTCTGGTGGCTGTAATTGTGAGCATCGGCCTCCTCCGCTGAGGCCTGAAAGCGCAAAAAAAAGAAAGGAAAAGGTTGCTCACGCGTTGTTAGGCAGCGTAATTGTGGTGATTTTTTTTTTTTCTAAAAGTGCACGTATTTGTAGAAGCGAAGTTTCAGAGTCACGTTGTTGAGTTGTACGTAATTCGCTTCAAATTCAAGAAACTAACTGCAAAAAAGTATTAGCCTTTTAAGGTTCCTAGTTAAAAGTCAGCGGTGTAAAAAAAATGTATTACTAATGTTGTTTCTTCTGCTGGTCTCTTTCCAAGACTTGCCTTCTCTTTCTGCTGATGCTAATTAGTGTTATTAAAAATAGTATTAAACTGCTAATATTTGTTGTAACACTTAGAGCAAAACAGTCACTCTGTGACTGTGATTAATTATTTCCTACATGTATTTTATACTAATGTGAAGTTTGACAGAGGGAAATCACAGCCTTGTGTCTCTTTATCCTGTCTGTAATGTGGGTTTTTATTGTTCTGTGTTTTTCTTTCTGGTCCCAGCCCCTTGTGTCCTTTCCCTGCAGCTTTTAGGGGATAAATTTCCCTTCCCACCCCTCTGTTAAACACCTTGTCCAGGAAAAATGTGGGTTTGGGAGAAGCTCGAGTATGCTGGTGAGCTCTGCTCTTAGCAAATACTAATTATTTTTCTTTTTAATAGGAATCTGTAATTACAGGAGCAAAGGCTGAGTGAATGTTCCTTAAAAGAAGTCACAAACAATGCTCAGAGGATCTAAAACTCCCCTGAAAGTTAAAGAAAATGAGAGTGGTTGTCCTGAAGAGAAGAAAAAGGCCTCTTTGCCTCTGTCAAAAGACCAGAAGAGCTGCAAAGTGACCAAATCCAAAGTCATCACACCATCCAAGAAGGAGAATTTCACTGATGGGAGCCAGACACGGCCACAAAAACGTGCCCTGAAATGCCCCAAAGGCCTCGAGGAGGATTCGTGTCACCCCCGGGGGGTTGGTGTGAGCTGGCAGCCCCCTGGGAGCTGTTTTGGGGCACAGGGAGGGGAGGTGCTCAGTGAACCCCCCTTGCCTTTGGACACGAAGCAGGATTTTTCCTGTGGCCAAGCTGTTCCCTTGGGAAATTACTTCTACTCCACCCCTGAGAGGGACAAAGTGGAACCTGATTTTGGACTATGTGAACAGAGGAAAAGACCTGTTGATTCTGCTGCTGTGACAACTGCTGAGTTTGGGATTGCTCAGGAAAGTTTTACCAAACGACCCACGGGTGAGGTTGGGGTGACAAATGACTTTTGTCCTTCTCAGAGGGGCTTCTCCAGGTTGTTTAGAGCCAAAAAGCTCCAATTTAGGGCAGGTTCAGGCGACCAGAGTATGAATATGCCCAGGAGCACACCCTGAGAGGCTGTTGCTGCAACATCTTTATAGGATATCCCATATATAGGATCATTATACCATTTGACTGTATGGGTTATATCCTACATAGTTGAATGCTCCCTGTTTACCTCTCTTCACTGGAGGATGTGTCTGAGTTTCACAAGGGAATTGCAAGACAAATTCTGCCAGTATTGGTAGACACTTCCTTAACAAGCAGTTGAAAAACTAAAAGACAGACTTGGTTTGTGATTAGTTAAAGATTAACCTGGTTTTAGGCACTTAATTTCATTGTTCAGGGAGGTTTCTTGGGCTGAGAAGGTAACTTTGTATCTTAGAATAAGTAGTGTTAATCACCCTTAAAAATGATAAAAAATTACCATTAAAGCTTTAGGTATTACAAGATATTTTTCTGGTGATGTGCTTTTTCTTTTTAACCTCTCTTGTCTCCTTTTCAGGGACTTCCCCAGCTTCACTAAAATTTAGGAGAAGATCAACCATTGGATTGAGGGGATCACCAGAAAACAACACCCTGATCCGGTACCTGGCCCAGCACAGGAGCAGCAGGCAGAAAGAAGCTTTCACACAGGTGAGAGTCCTTCCCAAATACCTGAGGTGGGACTTTAATTCCCTCCAGGAACCAACTTGTGCTGGGAGAAGGGGAGGCAAGTCTTGGGAAGAATCCAGCAGAAGGGATAACCACGGCACTAATTTGCTGGTGTCCCTTGGTCACCTGCCTTCAGGATAAGGGGCTGTTCCAGGTTCTGCTTACTCTGGGTTAGGCTGGGATTTCTTCTCCGTGTTGAGCTTGCTGCTAATTTTAACTTTTGTTACTTTCCTGTGTTTGCTGCGCTTCATTTTTTGGGTAATGAAAGTGTTGCTGGTCCCAAGTGAAGTCAATCTTAGCACAAGTGACTTGGTTATAATCAGATTTGTTCATAGCTTGAACTATCCTGGGCTGTCAGAAAGCAAATTCTGCACTAGAGGAACAGATTGAATGCAATAAAATGTAACAGATTTCTGGGTGAAGTTCCTTTTTTCCTTATTTTACCATACAGCTACAATTGCAGCCAGATTAAATACAACATTCTTTGTATTTTATGTCAAAGTACCAATACAAAACATTAAAGCTCAAAGGGTGAGGGAAGAAGTGCCTGATGGGGTTAATTTTGTTTTGGCAGATCAGTCCCTTTAAACATGCAAATGTGAGGTCCCTGAAGGACAAGATCGATGCTTTTCAGACCTCCTTTGGATCCCTCCAGGAAGCTGAGGGGGAGGCTTCCCAGGAAGGAGGTTCCTGTAAGTTGATTAAATATTCTGGTCAGTGATTGATCTTAAATATCAGCTCTTCCTTTAGGCTAAAAGGTATGAAACTAAAACCACTTCTTATAGAACAAAATATTCTTCCTTTACGAGGCTTGGCACAGGTGTTTGTGCTTGGCTTGGGGTTTGTTTTGTTTGTTTAAACTGTCTTAATGCATCCTGAATAGTGGTTTCTCAGAAAACTTGTGTTTTTGGGACTCTTTCTTTAGTTTTAGTTCCTGGATTTGTACTCTTTGATGTATTTCTCACTAAGCATTAATGTTTTTCACATTTCTTTCCATGAAACTGAGAATGGTTTTTATTTTACTTCTCTGCTGTTGCTGGTCTTAATAACATTTATATGAAAAGAATCACTTACCTTGTTTTGAAGGTTTGGTAATGTTATTTCCAAAGTAGATCTAAAAAATGTGTTCTTCTCCCTGCCTAGAACATTACCTGACTTTTTGCACCTCTTGATGAAGAAACACAAAAAGTGAATTCATTGAAAAACCTGAAGTTTGTCTTTGTGATTTGTTTGGGTTCTGTTTATTTTTAATTGATGCAGCTCAGAACAAAGCACCTTTTAAAAAAGAGCCAAACCTGGAGCAGTGGAGTGAACAGTTCATGTTGGGCAACAGAGGAGCTGCTTTGAAAGAAAATCTAAGTGAGAATGGGACCAAGAGCAGCAGGAGTGGCCCCAGGATCTGCAGCATCTTGTCCCCACACCGAGCTGTGACTGTCACTGGCCCTGCTGCTGCAAAGGTGCTTTGAGCTGGGGAGAAACTTCTCAATTAGACATTAAAATAGGCAATTTTTTCATTTGCCATGTCTAATCCTTCTAAGCATTTAGCCTGGGTGCTTTGGGAAAATAAATTCAACTGAAGTAGTGCATGATTGAGAAAACTCTGAATCTTTGTGGGATTAAAACCTTCCACAGTTTGTGCTGTTGTAAAAATCCTGTAACTTTTTTCTTTAGGAATGGGTTTATGAGCAGCAAAATCCTATTAAATCCTTGGAGACTGCTGTAACTGGAGATATCCTGGAAACAGGCCATGGTAAGAGGATTCAGCACTGTTATAACCTTTGTTAAACTCTCATTAGGAAATAAAAATACTGGAATATTTGTCAGGAAGTGTTTCAGCTGATATTTGTCATCTTGTGTACAATTTCGGATGCAGTAGAAACCTGATGTAACTTTTCCTTCATGCAGCGCTCCTTTTTTTTTTTTTTTTTGTACGTTTTATAAATGTCTGAAAATAGCAAATGTGCACGTGGTACAAAAAGCCAGAATTTACAGACTGATGGATTTTTGGGGGGTGTTCCTGCACAGGTTCTGTGGAGATGTGTGCACTTGTACAGCTCATGCTTTTAGTACTCAAGTTCTCTCGATTTTCCTTCAGCCTTTCAGTGTCACTGCTCTCTCCTTGCTCTAAAGGCCACAGGTGTGGGCACAGCGCTGCTGGCACGGGCAGTGATGCTCTGGCAGATCTCAGCACAAGGAAGGTTGGGTTTGTGGAAGGTGTGAGCCTGGGAATGCTGGATGGAAGCCACGCCCCCGTGACACCGCCCCGAGCAGGGAACGTTCCCAGCCCTGACCTCTCCCAGAGCGGCTCCCTGCTGAGATCCATCCTGAAGAAAACCCCCGGCAGGGAGCTCGTGGACAGCTCCGAGGTTGGCTCAGTGCTTGAGCTTAAAGATGCTTTGGTGACTGATTGATGGGGGATTGGGAGTGATTTGGAAATGATTTAAGGCTGCTTGGTCTTCTTGGAAGCTTTGCTTGGAGCTTTCATGGTGGGAGAGGATCTGTGGTGACCTGATTGTACCTTCCAGGACCTGAAGGGGTGACAGGAAAGATGGAGAGAGACTTTACAGAGGTCTGGAGTGCCAGGACACAGGGAATGGCTTCCCACAGGGCAGGGATGGATGGGATATTGGAAAGGAATTCCTCCCTGTCAGGGCAGGGAGGGGCTGGGATGGAATTCCCAGAGCAGCTGTGGCTGCCCCTGGATCCCTGGAAGTGCCCAAGGCCAGGCTGGAGCAGCCTGGGGCAGTGGGAGGTGTCCCTGCCCATGGCAGGGGTGGCACTGGGTGGGCTTTAAGGTCCCTTCCCACCCAGTTTATTCCATGAAATGAATGTTTTTGAGTTTTATTCATGCAGCAAACAATTAGATATGTTTAAACAAAACAATTGATTATTAAATGCTGCTTAGAGGGCAATATTTTAATTAAATTGTATTGAACTGTATCATTTAAATTTGGCAGGAATACTCCAACAGTGCCATTGAGAGAGGAGGAGGTGGATCTGCTGCAGGCTCTGATTGTGTAAAAGCCTTTGAAACATTGCAAGCAGGTCAGATTCCCCTTTCTAAGAAAAACCCCTTGGTTTTCTCTATTTCTTCTTTTTTAATAGGTGAAGTATTATGTGGGATCATAAGGTTTTGTCTCTTTGCTAAATGTGGTTATTGGAATGCATTAATCACCACTGAATGCATATCCTGCTGATGACATGGAAAACAAGATTGCCAAGGAAAGGAATATCTATTAAAAAAAACTAATGCCACCCCAAAACTTCAGAAAGCCTCGCACACCAGAATAGAATCCCTGATTTTTTAAGGAATTTTACACTTTTGAACTGAAACGTGGGGAACAGGTGGTCACTTCTAGTCTGTTTCTTCCTTAATTTTTTTATAGTGTAATAAATGGAGACTGAAAATCCTGGCTGGCCTCACAGGCCCTGTAAAGCTTGTGTTTTGCTGTTTGTTGGGTGGGGATTTTTAGGGGAATATTAAAATCCCTTGCAAAGCCTCTGCTCTGTGCCAGCTTCCCCTTCACTCAGCTGTTTATTTCATTTTATTCCAACAGAGAGAACTGAGAGTCAGAGCTCCAAAACACCAAAGAAGAAAAAAGTGACTTTTGGGGAAGTTCTGAGCCCTGAAATCTTTGATCAGACCCTGCCTGCCAACACCCCCTTACGCAGAGGAGCCTCCCCAGGGTGTCCTCAGGGGCAGAGCCCCTGTGCAAGGCCAGGCCTCTCTGAAGAGCCTTTGCCCCACCTGGATTTTGGCTGGGATGATGTGAGTTTGTTGTTGGAAGTGGCAAAACCCCCTCTACTCCCTGTGAATGGTCAATTCTTGTGTAATTCCCCCCCCCCCCAGCCTGCTTGGTTTTGCAAAGAAATTGCTGAAATATTAAAGTAGAGTCTGCTTGGAGTTCTAGAGTCACACTGAGAAGTTGAGTTTTTAGGAATTCTGAGCAGCTCTTTGGCCTGGAGGTGTTCTAGAAGGTGTCTGAACCTTGAAGTGGTTTTCCCTTCACTTTTTCTTATATTTTGATGCTCTTGTTTCTTTTTGCCACACAGAGCAAAGGTGTTTTCTTTAAGGAAACAAAATAAAACCACTTTGTCTGCTCCAAACACTGGTGGAAAAGATGTTTTTTAGGATATATCTGGTAGAGTTTATTGCTAAAAAATGTCATTTTTTGTTTGAAGGAAGGTGTTGAGCCTCTCCAAGAATTCCTGGAAGGATCTGTTGCTGTAGAAACCCCTTCACCTGTTGAAAATGCAGAAGGTAACCCCAACTTGTGTTTTTATCTGAATCTTTGTGTACCTGAAAATTGAGAGTTGAGGGGTTTGGTTTATTTTTTTTGTCTGTTTGTTTTGGTTTTTTTAAATCCAGAAGATAAATTTCAATTATGCTAAAATTTGAATGGCAGCATTTAAATTTAAATGCTTTCTTCTGAAGATCTTTGCAGTGTTTACCTGACTTTAGGTTAATTGGATCTTATTTACACTTGTGGTATTTTTCTATGAATATTTTACTGCTTAAAGTAGGCTTTTTTAGAATCTTGATTCTGATACTGTAATTTTTATGATTTTTAAACAGCAAGCCAACAACAAAAGAGTTGAAAGTGCATAATTATCTATGAAAGCTGTGACTGTGCTGATTATTGTTACCAAATCCTCACAAGCTGAGTTTTCCTGTGTTTTGTAGAGCAAGGTATAATTTTTTTATCTTGCCATGCTTGATGGTCCTCAGGATTAAGTTTCTACTCGAGACTAAGGTGGCTGAAGTGCATAATACCAGGAATGATATAGATAATTTCCTCAAAATGGGATTAACTTGCATTGGAAATGATTAAAAATCCTTTTTTATTTTCATTTATAGCAGCAGAGACTGACAAACCTGACATGATAACAACTCTTTCTTCTACTAAAAGGAGGGTGAGTTTCTTTAGTGATAACATTTATTTGGTTTTTTTGAACTTCTTCAGGTGGAATTGTTCTCTTTTATCCCTCTTGATGCTTAAGTGTTTTTGCAGCCTCAGGTATGAGGATTATCTATATGCAGGATATGGAAATACCTCCTGTTAGTGCCTTCAGGAAATGAGATTTTTCAGTGGAAATGATTTTCCAGGAGCTTTTCCAAACAGTCTGACAAAATGTTTTGGTTGCTGGAATTTTAAGGCACAGAATTGATTGTACAACAAGAAATGCTTTCAGGTTTCAGTGTTGGACAACTCTGGTGGGAGGGGAAGGCAAAAAATAGAGGAATATAAAAAAAGTATTTCTTAAAAGAAATAACTGACAATGAAAATTTACAGTGTTTTCATTATTACACAAATAGGACTGGACTGTACTCTGTGAAATGAGTCTGTAATGTTTGATTTCCAGTTCTGTCAGCCCCTAACGAGGTGATAGAGATAATTAATTCCAGTTTGATTCTTGTGCCTGTTGGACTCTGGTGGGTTTTTATGAGCAGCAGGTGCCACCCAACCACCCCAAATCCTGTTCCTCAGCAGGGCAGAGCAGTGGCAGAAGACTCTGATTGTGGCAGCTCGGGAGCCACAAACACTGAGAGTGACAAAGACACTAAAAATCCAAGAAGGAACAAGATTCAGAGACAGAAGAATCCAACCACAGCTGCTCCCAAAAAGACCCAGGTGAGTGCCAACCACTGCACTTGCTGAATTCTGCTTTTATTTTTATTTTTATTTTTATTTTTTATTTTTATTTTTTATTTTTATTTTTTATTTTTATTTTTTATTTTTATTTTCTATTTTTATTTTTTATTTTTATTTTCTATTTTTATTTTCTATTTTTATTTTTTATTTTTATTTTTTATTTTTATTTTTTATTTTTATTTTTTATTTTTATTTTTTATTTTTATTTTCTATTTTTATTTTCTATTTTTATTTATTTTTTATTTTTATTTTTTTATTTTTTATTTTTTTAAATTTTTTTATTTTTATTTTTATTTTTATTTTTATTTTTATTATTTCTCTCTCCTTGTGTTTTACAGGATTATTTTGATCTTCCTGTTGCTGCCAATACTTTTCTTCTTCATCCCCATCTTGTTTCCCTGCATTTCCTGCCCCACCCCTCTTCCTTACTGACCTGAGGGCTTGAATTTTTATAGGGCAAAAAGGATCTTTTTGGAGAGAGGTGTCTGTGGGTCCCTTTTCAGACTTGAGGGCCAAGAAATGAGTTTGTGATTCTTCTCTTACCAAGTTCTTGCAGAACCATGTTAGGAAAGTCATTCTTCCTTGCTTTGAGTTTTTAGATTATTCTGTAGATGGCAGAAGAAGTGGAACTTTCCTTTTAGGGGGAGCAGTTGTCATCCATCAAAATCCAGTAATGGGGTCACTGGTTGAAAAATACTGTAATGGATGATTAAAATTTCACTGTGCTTTATTCTCCTTCTCAAATCTTTTCAGAAAACAAAATACCCGAGCTATGGGAGAAGAAGAAAGAAAAAAGTCAAGAAATCTTTATATGGGGAAAGAGAAATGGCTTCCAAGAAACCCCTTCTCAGTCCTATCCCTGAAATTCCAGAGGTTTTCTCTTCTCTCTCGTCTCCAAACTCACCAAAGGCAGATGCACTTTTTACAGGTAATTTGGATTTTAGTTTTATTTTGCTTTTCTCTCTCTGTTTCTTCTGCTGTTTTATTTCAACAGTTACATAAAAAACCTGTTTGTGGTTACCTTGAGTGCGTTGGTAATGAGCCCATGAAATCTCTTCTGCCTTTAATTGCTTCTGTAATAGCAGAGGCTGGAGGATCTGATAGATTATTAATGTCCAACTGATCAATTCAATTCTTGTTGGACTCCAGTGTAAATCTGATTAAAAAATCCCCTACTTTACTTCACGTACTGATATTTTCATCGCCTTTAAAGCTGGTGAGTTGGGCATGAGGAGTTCAGGGATGTGCAGAGCTTTCTGCTGGGTTTTTTTCCCCCTGTTTATCTGGGGTGGTTGTTTGGAAGGTTATTTTTATATAAGTAAATAAGTAAAATAATATATATAATATATAAAATAAGTAAAATACTATGAAGCTTTTCTTGTAATACGTAAAAGAATTTGTATATTCATTTAAGTAACCACGTGTTTGCTGTCACTCAGAGGGTGCAGGTTTGGGTGATCCCAAATCCAGGAATGCCTGCAAGGACACTCCCCAGGAGCCAGTGGCTGGAAGGGTGCGAGGGAAGGAGCTCTGTGCAGCTGCTGGGTGCCCAGGCCCTGGGCTCCTGGAGGAGGCAGCAGCCACCAGCTCTGGGACTGGAGACTCTGAGGTGCCAGGGAGCCTGGAGCGTGCTCCTGGCACTGCTGCTGAGGTAACTGATGGGCTTAGGGATCACAGAAGTGATGTTTGGGGGGGAAAAACCAGAGAGTGAATGAACTGTGGAACAGGCAGCCTGGAGGCCCTGGAACCTCCATCCTTGGAAGGAGGTGTCGAGCATTCAGAACTCAGCTGAGCCTCTGAGCACCCTGGGCCTGTGGAAGGTGTCCCAGCCCACAGCAGGGGCTCGAATGGGATCACCTTTAAGGTCCCTTCCAAGCCTGGCCATTCCAGGATTCTCTGCTTCCCAAGCAACCTCAGTTTGGCCTCACACTGAAATGGATTCCAGCCTGCAGGATTCCCTGTCACTTGTTGGGATTTGGGAAACTGACTTGGTGAGGAGAGCAGTAACCAGTTCAGCTGTTTGAAACCGGCTTCTCATGGATTATCTTTTGCCTATATTTAAAAAAAATTAAGAATTATTTTTTTATCCCCCCAGTTTTCAAAGACTGTGCCAGATGCAGAAGGTGATTTGGATACCTCTGAGTATTTCCAGCCAGGTGAAGAGACTCCACGTGAAAAAGAAGCAAAAGAAAGCAGTTCCTTGATAGAAAAGGAGGCATTACAAGGAAATCTCCTACGTGGGCTGGAAATTCTGGAACAACAGGATGTACAGGAGGGTGCCCAGAGAACCGAGTGTCCTCAAAAGGATTCTGTCAGAGGTGATCCAGCAAGGAGAAGAAGTGGCAGTGCCTTCTACTTCCCTCCAGCTGGAAACTTGGAAGTACCTGGGACTGATGTTGCAGTTTCCTCTTACAGCGTGGAAGAAGTTCTGTCAGCTCCCCGGGCGAGGGAGGGATCCCCCCAGCCCTGCAGGAGGAAGGGCAGTGCCGCTGCTGAGGTCAGGGTGAGGCGCAGCATGAGGCTGAGCAAGGATGCAGCAAGTGAAGGACTTGCATGGGTTCAGCTTCTCAGTGAGATTCCCAAGCAGCCTCCCCTCCCAGCTGCTGCTCCCAAAGCCAGGAGAAGCATCAGCACATCCATCCTGGCAGGATCCGAGAATATTCACCACAGGGAACAAAACCTCCTCCGCTTCCCTGCCCCAGGGAAGGAGAATGAGGGCTCTGCTGCTCCTGCTGCTGGTCCTGGCAGGAGGGGCAGGAGGAGAAGCCTCTGTTGAAGCCTCAGCTCGAAAAACACCCTGGGCTCCCACCCAGCAAAGTAGAAACACAAATTCTGGGTGTGGGAGGGACAGGAGTAACCAAAAACACTCAGAAGAAGCAGAAACTCTTGAGCTACAATTGAAAGAGGTCTCAGGCAGCTCTGATTTTCTGAAGTGAAGGTGGCTCTTGGAGCCTTGTGTGTGTTCTCAAGTGCAGTTTTCTTCTCTTTCCTGCTTATATTCCTCACTTATTTTCTTACTCATTTTCTGGATAACTTAGAACTCATTTTCCTTGTCTTGGTGCCTGAAATGCTGGAAGATCTGACCTGTGGCAGACTGGCTCAGAGCACTGGTCGGGTACAGTTATGGCAGGTAATGAAGAGAATAAAAAATTCTCCCAGATAAATGTGGGTTTGTCTTTAGCAGTTAAACCATGGTGTAAGATGTGTCCTTCCAGCTACAGTTGCTCAAAGGGTTTATTTCCCATCTGCTTGACCATTCCCTATAAACTGCTCTTGAAATCTGACTATATTTTCTTCTAGATTGCAAAAATACACCAGAAAGAGATTGTCTGCAAATAATAAAGGAATCACTTCTTGAAAGGGAAGAGGAGGAAGTGGGGAACTTGCTTCCATCTTCTGGAAAAACTTTGGGCATGAGCAGAGGTGGAGTTCCTTCAAGTAGGACTTTGTGTTAGAATTCGTGAGTTTTCTGATGTAAAGGGTGGCCATTAAACAAACAAAAAAAAAACGCTTTAACATCTTTATTATGTATAAAATTCACCTGGAAAATGAAATTGGCTGAGGGGAGAGAACCATTCCTCACCAGGAAAGCTGTGCTTCATTCCCAGCCCTGTGTGTGTGTCCTGACTCCAGCTGCTGTTGGCCAGGCCTTACCCTGTCATCTTCCTGTCTGCATTTTCTGCTTGGAACAATGGAATAAAGAGCGAGCACTGGAGGTGGTCTGCTCCAAGGTTTGCTGCTGCTTTCATTTGTTATCCTGAGGTGTTCCAGCCCAGAGTGATCCCAGTGCCAGCGTGCAGGAAATGGCTTTGTGTCCAGCACAGTCCCTTCTGTGACCTGGGTTTTACCATGAGTGATGTGGGATAAAATCCTTGATGTACTTGGCTGCTTTTATAGAGCCTGAAAGCAATCAGAGCAGTTGGATTTTTATGCCTCTTTCTCCCAAGACAAGAATTCCTAAAGCAGCTTGAAAGAAACTCCACTACTTAAGTGCTGTTTGAGTTACAGAATCATTGAGGTTGGAAAAGAGCTTTAAGATCAGAGTCCAGCACTGCCCTGTGGCCCATAAACCATGTCCCCAAGTGCCACATCTACGTGTCTTAAATCCCTCCAAAAACAGTTGCCTTAATGTTTGATCTGGGGATTTGCTTTTGGGGTTAGGTTTGGAAGCAGACTGGGGAGAGTTCTTGGGTTGGATGCTGTGCTTGGCTGCCAGGAGAGGGCAGGCTGGGCTGAGCTTTCTGCTTGGAAGGGAACTGGAAAATAATATGGACAAAATCTCTGAGAGGCTTATCAATTCAGTAAGGCTAAAATTTAAAGCTTAAAAATGAGTAAGTAAATTAGTCATAGCTGCTACTTTTACTGTTCAAAGCAAAGCAGCAACTGAACCATGCACTGGAATTAAACTGGAAAAGTGATATGGTGATGGGCTGGAACCAGGTGTGAGTTTTAGGTGGCAATCACTTTGTGTGCTTTAACAGAGTCAAGTTGTACTTGAGCTGTCTGGGTGTCTCTGTGCAGCTTTTAGGTACCAAATCCAGCACTGGGTGACTCTGGGGCTGTCACATCCCGAATGTCAGACTGGAATAGTGAGATCAAAGAGTTGTCCTGGAGGAAGAGGCAATAAATTCCTGTGTTTGATACAGGAGGGGTTAATCCCAGCTGCTGCCCAGAGCTCGTTCTGTGGGCTGCTGTCCTGCATTCAGCCACAGCAGCACAGGGAGCTCCCCTCGGGGTTCCCCAGGTGCACTTCAGCTCAAGGTGGCAGTGAAGGCAGGAAGAGAGAAGAACGAAGGTAAGGAGAGGAAAACCAAGCTTGGATTTTCCCCCTGGCACAGCTGGGTGGAAAAGGGTTGTTAGGGCTTATTTGTGGAGGCTTGATGGCAGTTGTAGAGTAAGGGAACCTACAAGAAATGAAGAGGTTGCAGTTCTTTCCAAGAGCTATTTCTACTTCTTTATGGTGCTTTTTAGTTCCTTTGGTCCTTCTCTGGATAGAATTTGTCAAAATAATTTGTCTCTATCTGGAGAGGACTTGAGCAAGGCTTCAGCTGTGCAGAAGGTGCAGAGGTGGGGGCAATAATCTGTTCTCCATATCTGCACTGAGGACAAGAAACGTGTTTCAATCAGAGGAAAGTGTCTCTGTTAAACATTAAGGAAAAGTTCTCGCAGCAGTGGTGGCTGAGCAGGGGAATACAGTGCCTGGGGAGGTGTGGAATCTCCATCACTGCAGGCCTTTAGGAGCAGATTAAACAAATACCTGTCAGGAATGACAGATGATCCTTCCTGGGGTAGGGATAGGCCGGGGTGGCCTCTGGAGAGCTCTGGCTGTGTTTTCTGATTGTGGAGGTTGCAGGAGCTGATGTGGGGCTTGCTGAACAGTCCAGCCCTGGGATGGAATCCCTGGTGGAGCAGGGGAATGGCTCAGCTGGGGGAACTGGGAATTGGGGAGAGCTCCTCATGCAAGGCCTGTGCAGCGTCTTGGGGCTTTAAACACCCTGATCTCACCTGAGCCCCTGCTCTGCCTCAGAGCAGGACCTCAGTGAACTCCTGAAATTGTGGAACCTACACCTGGTGCCTGTGGGTCCCACAGGGAGTGGGACCAGCAGTGCTGGGCCATGTTCACATCTGCTTTTCCAAAATCAACATTTCCCTCAGAATGACCAGCAGCTTTTCTGGAGCTTGTCTTGTCTTAGTGGTGGGTGTAGGAAATAAAGTCAAGGGTTGTGAGAGCAGAGAGGTGTCAGGACTTTATCAGGTTCTGGTTTCCAGCTCTGCCTGAAGGAGATTCCAGTGGTTTTATCCCGTTTTTGTGTGCTGAGCTCCAGCTCAGCCTGTGTTTTGTAGTGGCATCTAAATGAATCCATGGCATTGCCACTTCTCTTTCCTTACTCTTCAAAGGGAGGCTCTTCTCCCTTCAGAGGGCTTTTATAAAGATGAATTTGTGTTTAAAAGTACTTCTCTAATTTGTGTGGACTTTAAATGACTTCAGCAGGTACCAGCCAGCCCTGGGTGTGCACTGGTGAATAATTGCATTTAGCAGCTCGCCACATAATTACTGCTCTGACTGGCAGGGAGGACAAGTGCTGGGCCTGGAAAGGCTGATTGTTTGCTGCTCTGTAATTATGATGTTGTTAATAAGTGAGAGTAATTACACATCACTTTTGTGAAATGCAGTGGTGATAGATTTTTCAGAGCTGGGTATCTGGCAGCTATTTCAGAGTTGGAAAAGTCTCTGCTTCACTTTGCTCAAGGTACAAAGAACAGCACTTACCCCAAGTTCTCTGGTAGGTTTTCAAGGGAAAGTGTTAATGTTTCCCAGGAATTATTTTATGCCAATATTTTGCCTTAATTAAGGTGCACATAAGTTATAAAAATGGGGATGAGATGGCCAAACTTCTCCCATATGAGTTAAGGGAAGTAAAAGTGTTCTCATCTTGACATGGTAAGCAGGGGGACAAAAGTAACAAGAACTGTATTGCCTTATTTATTTCACTTTAAAATAACCAATTTTAAATAAATCTGGTTTTCAGCTTCTTTTTCTCTACTTTCTCCTGACTAATGAGCAATAGAAGATGCTGAAACACCCGAGTGCTGCCTATAAATGTCACTGTCGTGGGTTCATCTGGGCCAGATGTTGTTTAGAAATGTTTAAAAGTTTGTGCTTGATTCTTCCTCCTCCTCACTGTGAATCCTCACTCTCTTAGACCTGGAAAGACTTTAGTGATGAACAGGGAAGCAAACAGCAACAGATTTTTAGAGCTGTGGACAAAGAGGTGGAGAAAGGGGGGAAATTCCCCTGAAGAAGGCAAGGATGGCTTCAACACACAGGAACAGGAGTGGGCAGGGAAAGAAATTGCATTTTCAAGCTGCCAACAGGTAGGTGAGCACTGGAAATAAATATAAAATAGTGGGGTATTCCTTCAACACGGTTTTAAAATGAGGAAGTAAAATCAAAATATTTTAAGTTGAAACAAGGTCCAATTTCCCCGAGTCCCAGCGGAGGAGCTGGAGCTGGGCCTGTGACTGGGAGACAAGCAGCCTAATGTATTAGTTTTGTAATTAACTCCTGTAAATTGTGCATAACAGAGCAATTAACTACTTTAGCCAGGCTTGGGAGGGGGGAGCAGGAAAACCTGTGTGCTCTGGGAGTGAGGGCATGGAACAGATTCCCTAAGCCAGACCTGAAAAACCTGGTGTTAGTCTTGGGTTATTTCCAGTGACCCCTTGACTCCCATCTTCCTGCCCCCTGCCCGGCTTTGGGGCTGGTCAGGCAGCTCTGTTTTTGGAAGGCAGAGGAGACAGATATAATGAATGGCTTTTATTGTGCAATATTTCAACCCCTTTTTGACTGCCTTCGGATGGGATGGAAAATGTTCCACCCCACGCCGCAGCCAAGATAAATAAAACGTATTCCCCAAACCTGGCTGTGTGTTTCACTCAAACTGGCAGTAGTTAGAGCTCCACTCTTAAACAAGAATTTAGTTTGACAATTTTTAGGCCTTGTTCAGCTGCATGTAACAGCCAAAGAAAATACTTGAGGAAAAAAAAAATTAAATAATACATATATTTACAGCTTGCAGGTGGCATTAATTTTTTGGGGGTCAGACTTTTCAGGTTTAAGGATCCCTGTTAAGTTGGGCTGTAGTGTAGGTTTTTAAAAAACACTCTTAATTGTCTTCTTTCTTTTTAAATTAGTTTTTTTATGAGAATAGTCACTCTGAAGGAAAATACATTTTATGTAGCTCCCTGATGGGTGATAAATAGTTGTGATTCAAGGCTTTAAGAGTTTAGGGTCTACCAAGAACCTGAAAAAGCTGCAGCCACAAGCCCCAGCAAAGGAGCAGTAAAAGCTCTTGACAGAAGCCTGCAAAGGACTGGCCTCCAACTCCACTGAGTTGGGTTTAAATTCTTTATGGAGCTTTTACTGCTGGGTTTCAGCATTGCCAAGCAGTGCAGGGAAGCCCTGGCACTCTGCAGCTGAGATATTCCATGTTGTGCAGCGTGTTTTATGGTCTGCACAATCCTATTTATTAATAATAATAACAATAACACCTTTTAATTCAGTCACTGTGCCCAGAGGTCTCTGAGGATTCAAACACGGAAGGACTAAAATGGAATTATCAAACCAGCCACCCCCCACCCTGCAACACAGAGCTTTTATTCCTCACAATCCCTCTCTACAAGCAAAACCCCCTTTGAACAGATAAAATGCAAAGTTTAATGTTTTAAACTAGATAAATGAGCCTTCTTTGTGAAATCCTGGTGATGAAGTCGCTAAAGGTTACCAAGTGCCTCAAAGTCTGAGGAGAAGCTGCAGCACAAATGGTGCCTGTTCCTCAAAAGCCCTGATGATGCACTCAGCTAAACAAGGTAGGAATTGGAACATTGGGATTTTATCCCCTCTGTGCTCTGGGTTTGGGCTCGTGCTGTTCTGGAACTGAGCTGTTGCTCCATTTCCTTGCTCCTTGTCTTGCCAGCACTTGGAACATCAGGGTGGAAAACAGGGATCTGGTATCTCCATCCCTTAAATCACTTGGGTTACACTGGAGATAGAAACCTCACCCTGCCATAAATAACCTGCCCATGGCACCCAAATGTTTGGACAAACAAGCGCCTCCAGTCCCACGTTCAGCAGGTCAGAAACGCTGGGTTCTGGCAGTAAATAATATTCACTAATGCAAATCTATTAAGGTTCTAAGGGAATTCACATTTGAACTGGGATTTGGAGCTGTTGAGTGGCCTCGGGTGTGCCATTGAGGAAAAAGTAATTGTGTGGGTACAAATATTAATGAGGAATAAAAAGCTCATTTTACTCTTTCCTCAAGAAAAAAACCCCTAAAGTGCCCAGGGTGTGTTTTGCAAGGAGAGCTCTGTAAGGTTTATGTAAGGAGTAGGTAATGTGTACATGGAGCTGATATCAGTGCTAAGCATGACATAATCCCAGCCATGGAATATAATCCCTAAATGTTCATTTTACATTTCTTTTTCCCAGCTCTCCCCCTGCTTGCTCCTCACAGAGCTCCTGTTGTCCTGGGTTTTCCTGCATCCCTTGCCTCGGGTTTGGAGTCTGCTGCCTCCTGCTCTGCCTCTCTTGAATCTCTTTGTCCCCAGTGCTTCTTCCTCTGCTTTAACACCAATGTCCAGCTCTTCCAGTCACTAAAGTGACACATTTGTTCAGAGAGATGGTCCAGAACGGGAACCAGGCAGTTGGGAGCACAGGGAAGATGTGTACACACGAGCTGAGCAATGAAAGCTTGGCTGGCAGGAACTTTCCCTGCTCCTTGGCACGGTGCCCCCTCCTAGACCACAGAACGCCTCAGTCCCAGCCAGAGCCGTAGTGTTCAGTGCCTTGGAACTGCACCTTTGCTCAGGAGTTAAGGAAATGATCAGGCTTTAGGCAGAATTAAACCGTGCTTTCCTCCTGACACACAGAATAGCCCCAGCCTTAAATTGTTCCTCTTTTATTAGCAAAACAAATCTCTCCTTCTGAAAATGTCTTTTTTTCCCCCTCAGTCCGTGAAGGACTGGGGACTTGGGCTGGTCTTCTTAAGGAGAAGCCTTAAACTAAATCCTAAAACTTTCCATTTCCATCTTTTTATCCAGCCTTGCTTTCAGCCCTGAGTGCAGCACAACTGGTGTGCCTGTGCCAAAAGCTGTTTAAACAATATTAAGATGTTTTCTTCAAACTTCTCCCTAGGAAGATACTCTTTTTTGAGAGGAATGTTTTCCCTGGAGCATTACATCATGAGCTGGTTCAGTTCTTGGAGTAAGAAATTGGACCAAATGGTGGGGAAGGTCTCCAGGGGAAACATATTTCTGCTGTTAAGTATTCCCCCCAGGAAGCTTAGAAACCACTCACATATTCCCATTCTGTCCACAGTTAGCCTTTCACCTTGCTGCAGCTGAGCACAGGGAAAGGGGGGCTGGACTCTTTTTGAGGAAATTTGAACCTTCTTTGTTTTTGTCATTACATTTCCCCCTCTCTCCTCGTACCCTGTGATCCGAGCTGGGGTGATGGCTTCTCTCATTCCTCTGACAGTGACGCTGCTGAAGGTGCTCTGGGTCTGTGTGCAAGCTGCTAATGAAATCTTAATTAGGGAAACTTCCTTGGAAACTCTGGATTTAGGAGGCTTTTTGAGGATTAAAAGGAGAGGAACCTCTGAGAAGAGCAGAGGATGGAGGGATTTGGGTGGATTAATGGGACAATGTGAACCATGTTGAGCTGGAGCAGGATTGTTTCCTCCTGCGTGGGGAACATTTCCCCACCAACTCTGGAGGCTCCTGATAAGGTTTCCTGTATCAAATGAAACTCTCAGAATGAGGAAAAATATACTCCTTAAATGGAGTAGCTCACATCAACAGGTTTTTTATTATTATGACTTTTTTCTCATATGGTAGCTCTGCTCTGCAAAGTTATTCTGAGAGCTGATAAGCTGCAATTCACACTTTGGTTTGAAGGTAGTCAAGGACCTGAGAGCAAGCTGGGCTTGGAAAGTTTGGAATTGTTCATCTTCAGCTCACACCACTTCCTTAGAGGACATCTGATGAAAATATAAACCAGAGGAATACAACTTGGAAGAAAAACTCCCTGGGCAAAAATACCCCAGAGCAGGGCAGCGAGTGGTCCAGGAGTGGCTTCAGTTGGGCTGTGGGGATGAATTGGAGGAACCTGAGTTGTGTGACCCAGATTGGATACGAAAATTCTCTCTGTGCCCATCAAACCAAACCTTTTGTTTGGCACCTTCAATCACAACTAAGGAAAAACAAAACCAGGAAAAACTTAATTAAATTTGGTTTTCTCACTCAAAGGTTCTGATACTTGAAGTTCATAAGAGGTTGAAGAGAAGGTCAAGCCCTGCAGATGCTTCCTCCATTTTTATTTGATATCTGATATTTCTTAAAAGTGGAGTTTTGCTGGTTTTTTAAGGAAAAAGTCACAGACAAATTTTTAACTGTTCCTGACAAGAGGGCCCATGAAGCTGGGGCAGCTGCTGAGGGCCTGGCACTGGAATTGGTGCCTGAGAATTGGCACAGGGCTGGGGAAGACTTTGGCCAAACCACGTTTCAGCTCTGTGATGATGTTAAACTCACAGTAATTACCCTGTGCTCGTTACTGCAGGATCCAGGTTATGAGGTCATTCCATCACAAAGTGGGGAGCAGATAATTTAATTTAATGGAAGTGTTCTGGGCTTGGAGCAGCCTGGAGCAGTGGGAGGTGTCCCTGCCCATGGCAGGGGTGGCACTGGATGGGCTTTAATGCCCCTTCCCACCCAAACCATTCCATGACTCCCTGAAGTTTGGATTCTCCTGCCACTTTGATTTTAATTCACAAACTCATTCTGATTGCAGCAAAGCCTTTGTTTGAACATTTCCCAGAATCTGTGGCTCAAAACCCACTTTGTAAAACTCTGAGCTCTGTGGATGTGAAGCCAAAGGGCCACTCCACCTTCCTGCTGCTGGGATCTGAATGGGGAAAGATGAATGTGCAAACATAGATTTCCTTTGGCTTCCTTTCTCAGCCATTTTTTCAGTGCAGAACAAACTTTTTCAAAGTGATTACACCAGATGATTTAACAGCACGGCCAAATAGTCCCTGTTGATTAAGATGGATGGGAGCTGTATTTGGAGCAATTGTAATTAAGACTCCCGTGGCAAGCAAGGAAAAATAACAAATGAATCTAGTAAGAGCTTATGGGGGAACTCTTAAATTGAAAAGGGTTCCGAAAATCTCAAATTCTGTAACCCTATAACACTTTTAGTTTATTAAGGCTTTCAGAATTATTAAAAGCTCAAACTTGGAGTTTGTATTTCAATATTTGTCTCTTGAAAAACTTAAAAAAATACATAGCATGAAAATCTGAGTTTTTCAACACAGAATAGACATTTTCAGTTAAATTTCTTTGAGATGAACTATGCTTGTGGTCTGGTTTTAATACGTTTTTTACCTGATCCATGGAAGAAAATGTCTTTCTATCACAAAAACTTTGATTCCTGGATTGCATTGTCTGTCTTGGTCAGGAATACACTGAAATAAATACAAAATTTAAATTTTCTCTCTCAAAATACACTGAAATTAAAGTCTGCATGGTCTGATGGGCATCACAAGGGCTCCTGGTCCTCCCCTTTTCTTCTCACACCATTCCAGAGCCCTCTTGACTTTGCACAACCCTTTTGTATTTCAGTGCCTCACCTTCTACCTGTGTAAAATGAGGTGTCCCCTCTTGAAGGCAGTAGAAATTAACTTGTGCAAAACTTCTTTTATTCTCACATTTGAACTATTTCTGTGCTGTTTCTGTCTCTGGGGGCAGAGGTGAAGTCACAGCACTCCCGTCCCTGCTCTTCAGATGCAACAACAGAAAAAAACCCCACCAATTTAAAGGCTGGGGCTACTTTTAGAAGAGAGGTGGCTTGTTCAGCTTTTGCAAGTCCTTAAGATAATGTCCTTTAGACCCGTGATTGATTTATTTGATATTTATGCAGTTGGCAGGGGGATTTGAAATATAACATAAGCACTTCCTGAGATGTCAGGGCTGCGATGTTCGTGGTCTGAACAAGGATGTAATTCATATCTGCAGGTGCTTACTCCAGTATCAAACACTCCAATAACATCATGCCTGTGGAATCTGGAGCTCCCCAGTGTCCCATTTGTATCCTGATATGCCCACGTCTTTCCTATGTGTGTTTTTCTTTCTTAAGGAGCTCTCATTTCCTTCAATAGGATATGTTTTATTTCATCCTTTTTCCTGCATTTACTCATATTAATGTCACCGCGTGCACTGGTAATAGCTGGGCTTGGAAATAACCCGTGTATCCCTGCAAACACGGGCCTGAAACCCAATGCCTGGGATACTTTATTAGCACAGAATTGATGTTTTAGGGAAGGGAGGGGATCGTTCCTTGCTGGACTCTGATCTAAGCCCTCTGAAGGAGCGTCCAGCAGGCTCAGCCCCAGCACGTTCTGCTGGGCAGGGTTGGAGTCCTGGCATGGAAGATTTTGGAGGGGGATTTTTTTCTGCTAAATGGCTGTGAAATTTGGAACTGGGTGCTGCCAGTTTGGAATGGGTTGGTTGGAAGGAATCTTAGAGCTCATCCAGTCCCACCCCCAGGGACACCTTCCACTATCCCAGGGTGCTCCAAGCCCTGTCCAACCCGGCCTTGGGCACTTCCAGGGATCCAGGGGCAGCCCCAGCTGCTCTGGGAATTCCCTCCCAGCCCCTCCCCACCCTCACAGGGGGGAATTTCTCCGCAATATCCAATCTAGAGGAATTTGCACCTTTCTGACAGGGAGAGGCTGTAGGTACCTGTGGACTTCTCTTAGGGGAATTTATTCAGAGTGGAAATGACAAGAGGGCAGGTGAGGGGCTCAGCTGCTGGGGCGTTTCTGGGCACTTTCAGGTCTCTCTCAGGGCTGGATTTTCAGCCCTACAGCTGACAAGGAGTTTTCCTTGGCCTTTGTGTGCCATGAGATACCTTTTTGTACCTCCTTTCCCTCAGCCCTTTCTCCCATCTTGCTCCACTTAACGAGCACTGAGTTCAGTTCACAAATTCTTTAAGCACCAGCATCTCTGCACTCGTTTTGCAACCCCCATTTGCACGTTTGGTGAGATGCAGTGATCAGGTGCTGGGAACAGAAGTGCTGGTCAGCATCCCCCTGAACCTGCAGTGTCCCTTTTCCAGCTGCTCTGTGGGGCTGAGCCTTAATGAGTCACCTTAGACAAGGAACAAGTCCCTGCTTAGCAGGATTTGAGCCTTACAGAGGTTATGGAGCTGATTCCAGGCATGACAGGACCCAGGGAAGGGCTGGAGCTGGGTCAGGGAGGGTCTGGCTGGATTTTGGGAAAGGCTCTTCCCCCAGAGGGTGCTGGGCACTGCCCAGGCTCCCCAGGGAATGGGCACGGCCCCGAGGCTGCCAGAGCTCCAGGAGCGTTTGGACAGCGCTGCCAGGGATGCCCAGGGTGGGATTTTGGGGTGTCTGTGCAGGGCCAGGGGTTGGGCTGGGTGATCCTTGTGGGTCCCTTCCAGCTCAGGACATTCCACGATCCCATAACAGGGATCCCATCCCTGCAGCTCCAAAGTGCCACAGTTATTTCTCACTCTGGAGGCCCCTTTGGAGCAGCATTTTTATTAAATATTCCGGAGTGTTCAGTCACGAAATCTTTTTATTTCCTGTCATTATCTTGGTACAATCATGAGCGCCTCTTTTATTATTTTTATGGATGTGCTCATCAGCTGTAGCTTTTCCCATCCCAGTGGGAATTTCCCTGCCCTGAAAAGCTGAACCTCACACTATCTGGTAGAAACTGAATTTTTTCCCAGCTGGTGAGTGCAGCACCAGCATCTCCCCTTAACAGAGCTCTGCTGGGGGAAATATTACAAACTATAATCTTCTGGAACAACCCACTGGGGTGAGTTTGTGCTTCCCTGGAAACTCTCACAGGTGCCCCAGCTGGGACACGGCAATGAACAGAAATAAAGGAATAAATATTGATAAAAGGGTCTTGCTTGCAACTTGAACTTGTGCTTTACAAGGCAGAAAATCTCTTTTTATACACTTTGCTATAAAACCGGCCTAAGTTTAATGTTTGTTTGTGGCATGAAGGGATTTTTGTTATCAGTCTTTAGCTGGAGGAGGAACCCCACAGTAACAGTGGAAGCAGCCCCTTTTTTCCTTTTTATTTCCACATCAAGTAGATTTTTTTTTCCTGAGACGTTTTTGCATTAGGCTCTGTATAAATTGGATTAATTTGGGATCAATCCTTGCTGTGTTAGGCTGACTTCACCGGAGGCCGTTTGCTTTGTTCTCATCTGTTAATTATAATATACACATTATATTATAAATAATATACACAGGGAGGTCCAAAGTGTGAATCATTTCACAAAATACACCTGTAGAGGATGTGTAGCCCTGTCAGAGCTCTGTGACAAAGTCACTGCAGATAAACTGCCTTCTTCCAAAGAACTTGAATTAAAGAGAGGCACTTCTGGGCTGCACAGGAGCTGTGCCCCAAAATGGCCTTTATCCAACTTGGTGTGGCAGAGCAGTGACACTGAGATGTGCTCTGGGCTGGGAGGAGGGAAGTGCCCTTGTGAGGGGTGAGGAACACCAATTACTGGGGTTATAATGTACTTCCTTCCTCCCCAGATGGGGCTGGGCAGAGGCAAACCCAGAGTTTTCATGTTCTTTCCCTCTCACAGTTTATAAATAGCAAAATTGCAATTTCCTGCTGTCCCCCAGGGCAGCTGTCACAGTGGCCAGTGGCAAAGGGCCAAGCTGGACTCGGGACTAAGCCCCGGTGCCACATCATCCTCACCTGCCCCAGCCCAAGCTCTGCTTCAGCTGGGCCTAAATAGCTCTGCCTTTCTCAAATTTCCCCCGTCTTCCATCACCACCCAACTTGGGGTTTCATTTTAAACCTTTTCTCCACATCCAGCCTAGAAAATGGGCAAGTTTTGCTCTGAGCAGGTGAGGACAGGGAATCCAAGACCTGAGCTCTGCTCTGAGTGGGGAATGAAACCAAGCAAAGAGGATTTAATTTAATTTCCTCTCTTCAGCAGGTGGAACAAGTGTGCCTGCCTGCCTAAAACACACGTTCCAGTGCTCCCCTCCGTGGAGCCTCTTCTTCCTCTTTAGGTTTTCCCTTTATCTGGCAAGACTTCAGTTCATCCCTTCAGAGAAGTAAGCAAATGCACTTTTTTATTTTGTCTTTGTAAGTGTTTCAGATATCCTGGAGCTCCTCATTCTGGGAGAGGACAGGTTTTCCCTTCACAATTACTGAATGTGCTGGAGGGAAGTGGAGGAATAAACAAGGATAAAATTTAAACTTCCAGGAGTGCCCAGGGCCTGCCCTCCCTCAGGGATGTGCAGCCCGAAACCGCCCCTCAGCTGGCAAATCTCTGCAGACAGCACCTTCTGAAAGGTTAAATATTGTGAAAAAGGACATTGGGACATGCTGGCCTGTCCTTTTTGGGTGGATTTACCAGTCAGGGAGCAAGGAATATTTAGAAATGTTATACACAAGCAGAGAAATCAATAGCAGTGATTAAATTACTCTGATGAACCCAAAACAGATTCAGAAGTTCACGTTTTTAACCCCCCCTTTCACTGCAGATGTGGCTACAATCCCAGATACACTAAAATTCAGGAAGGAAAATGATGGAGGGGCCATGGAGTGGCTTTGTGCATAAATAAAACCAGAATTTTAGGTGTTGGTGAGGGGGTTTGTCTCCTGCCCTGCAGTGGTTCTGCTCAGGGGGTGCCCAGAGCTGTCTGATGGGTTTTGGCTGGCCATGAAACCTGTTCCTTGGAGTGATTCCCTGGCTGAATAAAGCCTGAAATAAGGAAGGATCCAGCTCTGGTACCAGTGTTACCCTGATCCAGCTTTGGGGTCCATTTAGGCTGATTTCCTTCTTGGACATTATGGAGGATCTTGGATTCTCTCCCAAAGCCTTGACTCCCAAGATTTTGCCCAGCTGCAGTCCCACTTTACCCCCTGGGTTCCCAGGCTCTCCAGAGCAGTCTCCATCTGCAGCAAGCCTCCAAGCCCACGTTCAGATCCCCCCAAATTCCAATGTGAGCTCTCCTTTCAGCCTTCTGCAATTAGGACAGGGGGGATTGGGGTGTTTGGTCATCCAGGATATGAACCACACGTGATTTCAGGTTGGAATGGATTTAAAATGGGAATCTGAGCTTTGGAGGACACGGTTTTGCTTTTGCTGTGTGCCTGGATGGAGCCAAACCCACCCAAATGAGCCAGCACCATCCAGCTCCTCACACTGCCAAGCTGGAAGTGATCTTTGGGGGTGGAGGGGAAATGAAAAGTTATTAAAAGCAGGAGAGCTCTCAAGGACCCCAACTTTTCCTTTCATTCTTATGAAGAAGCTCTGAATCCAACAGGGAAAAAGCACTGGGAATAATTATCCAAAATGGGTGGCATAAACCCGAGCAGAATGTAATACATCAGTTTTAAAGCTGCTCATCTCAAACTGTGAGTTAGATTTATTTGACCTGCATTTGGGAGCAAATATTAATGAAAGGGCGAAGGCAGCTTATGGCTCTTTCAGTTCTTTCATTTCCCACTAGATGTCTCTGGTGGAAAAACTAATTAGGAATGTTCTTGATTTAATTTGGGAAAAAAATTGGATGAAGCTTTTTTTTATTATTATTATTATTATTTCTTTTAAAGTCTTGCAGCTTAACCCTTGATCTTTCTTCAGTAACTACTTCAGCCTCGAGTATGACAAGGCTGCTTAGAAATGACTCAGTTGATGAATATTGGGGGGTTTTAAGCAACAAAGAGTTGTCCAAGTATTAGGAGAAGGAAATCTTTATTCCCACCAAATATTTGGCTGTAGCATCAGAGTGGGAGAGAAGTTACATCTTCAGGAATCGGTGAAACCTCCCTGGTTTTTTTTTATTTATCCCTAGATTGGCAATGTGTGTTTGAGCTTGGATCTCCTTTTGGAGTTTCTCTTTCAAGAGCAGCTTTATAAAAAAAAAACAAACTGTGTGAATCTGCAGGAACGGTTTCTTTTGTCTCACTTGTTGTTTGTTAAAATTACTGGGGCTTTAAGTAGATGTAAAGATGCACCCACATGGCTCTGGCTGCAGAATTGAGGCTTCATCCTAGCAAAGAGCTCACCTTCCCTGGCATTCTCCTGTTGCCTGTGGATAGGAAGCCTTTAGGAGGGGGGTGGCACTTTGGGGAACAGTGGTTTGATCCTGAGGAGTCACTGACCTGCTCACACATCATTCCAAACAAGCTTGGTTGGGTTTCCTTCTGTTTTAAGGCTGGCTCTTGGTATTATTGGGGTGGTATCTTTCCCTGCTGAGTATTTCACTGAAAGAATTCAAGAATTTATGTTTGGAACAAGCAAAAATCCATCTTCACTCCTGGCATTTTGGAGGTGAGGGATGAATTCCAAATGTCAAGCTGGACTAAGGCACAGGGAGCTCCTTCAGTGAGTTGTGAATTTGCTTTTCCTTTGTCTTTTCCCAGCCCAAGGTTTGTCAGCCTGGACCAGGCGTGGAATTTGTCCCTTGGCTTTGGCCTGGACTCATGGTTTGGGGTTTTAGGGAAGATCAAGGTGTATTTTGGAAACCCTAGTAAACCCAGGAATCCCTGGCCCAGCAGGAGTGTTAGGATGCAGGCATGGAGAAGGCTTTAAATAAAAGCTAGGAGTAATAATAGTAATAGTAATAGTAATAGTAATAGTAATAGTAATAGTAATAGTAATAATAATAATCAGCAAACAACCCCCCCTCTACCAGTCACCATAAGAAAAGGTGTTCCCTGGGAAATGAAAAATTGCCCTCTGTGGACTGCACAGCATCTGCTGGTGTGTCCTGCTGCCACTGCCATTTCAAAACGGTGACTTAAATTCCAGCACTATAAGGAAAAGCATCAAAAATTGGGCTTAAAGGTACAAAACAACCTAAACTGAAATGTCTTTGTAGCTGTTACCTAAATACAGACTTCTGGTGGACGGCAGAAAAAAGTGAGCAAAAAATTCTTCTCTGCAGAGAACCACAAATCTTTTTTTCCCAATTAAAGACAATGAACCACAAACAAATGTTTCAAAAGAGGCAATGACATTTTTCTTTATCCCTTTATTTTGCTCTGGTGTTCTTGCTGCGGGGTGCTGGGATGCAATTTGTGGGGAATGAATGTTCTGTGGTCAATTTTGTATTAAACATCTCAAAGATCATTTCCCAAAATGGTCAGGGAAAATTCTTGATGTCTAATTTGATTGGATTTAATACTCCTAAATTTCATCTCTCTGGGTTCAAGCTGTGTAATATTCTGAGTTTAAGCTGGGTAATGTTTGTGAGCAGTTGATTTCACTGAATGTGCTGGAAAAAATATTTCAAATTTTTAATGAATTTTTCCATTTGTCTTTGCTTGGCTGCTTAGCTAGGAGTGGAGTTCCTAGAAAGTCTGATCTTTCCCATTTAATGGCTTCACTGCTGTTTGCTCATGCAAATATGAAATGAGGGAGGTGATTCCTTCCAATCCACCTCAGGGAATCACAGGCTCCCAGTTCAGTGAAGCACCTGGGCTGGTGGCTGCACTCCCGAGGTGTTGAGAACAGCCTGATTTATTTTGCCTTTTGGCAGCATTTTTAAACTCCAACTTGGAGCTGCACTGGCAGTGCTTGGGTTGTTTGGGGCACAGGCAAAACAGGCTCTTACCTGCCTGGGAGAGGCCTCACCTGAGCTGGGGGAGGTGTGGGGGGTATTGGGAGGTACAGGAAACCCCATGGAATTCACCTGGATCAGAAGGCAAATATCAGTGATTTATAGCCAGAGTGGGCACTGCACCAGCAGGACAGAGCTGGGACACGAGGAACCTCGGGAGGGCCAGACCTGGGCTGGGTAAAGAGTGCAGCTCGTGGTGCCGTGGAATGGTTCCACTTGGAGGGACATTAAAACTCATCCAGTTTCACTTCTGACACGGGCAGGGACACCTCCCACTGTCCCAGGCTGCTCCAAGCCCTGTCCTTGGGCACTTCCCAGCTTCTCTGGGAATTCCATGGAGCCCCTTGCCACCCTCACAGGGAGGAATTTCTCCCCACTATCCCGTCCAACGCTGCCCTCTGGCAGTTTAAAACCATTGCCCCTTGTCCTGTCACTCTGTGTCCCTATCCAAAGTCCCTCTCCCTTCTTTTTTCAGCCCCTGCTTTGTTCCCTGGGCAGTTTTGGTTTTTGTTTTGCTGATCAAACAGCACCAGCAGCCAAAACCCAAGGAACCAAAGCACCAGCACGAGCCAACCTTTTCCTTCCCTTCCTTCAACTTCCTTTCAGTTCTCTTTCCTGTACAATTTATTGCCTTTCAAACTGGCCCCTGTCCTGCAGTTTGGCCAGTCAGTCCCAGTCCCAGCACTGGTTCTGGGCTGCTGGGGAAGGGGAGGGCTCTGGGTGCATCCACAGCCCCTGAGATCCCCAGGCTTGGCAGGAGGCTGTGGGCACCATTCTAATTAGATAATAGAATAATTTCATATGCAATTGGAAGTGCTGCAGGGGGAAGAGAGGAGAGGTGTTTGGGAAAGTGGATTGTAATTACTTGAGCTGGAATTTGGCCAGGACATGGGGGTTACTCTTGCGAAGAGCACCGGGGGAGCTCCAATGAGCACAAGGAGTCGGGATCTCAGTCAAATCCTGATTTAGGAGATGCAGCTCTCACAGCCTGGTGCTCGCCCAGAGCACCCGACCAGCACTGAGCAGAGCCACCAGAAAAACCACAAGCAATTTTCCATGATAGAAGTGAAAAGGAAATAGAGGGGAACTGGGAATGGTTTTTATTCTGCCCCAAATCGTCCTTGACATTTTCTGCCACGCTTTCCCCATGAAACAAAAAAGATTTGATGGTGTGGGAGCTGAAATTTGAAGTCTGGTGGCTAAAATGATCTGATGGTTACGTGAGGGACCTCAAAAATTGTGACTTTGGCACCAGTTTCAGTGGAAGATGAGCTGCATGACTTGATAGAAACCCCCAGCCTAAAATCTGAGCCTTGATCTGGCTGAGCAGCTCAGAAATCTGAATTTTCAGAAGATGCTGGTGTCAGTAAGGGAGGCTCTGACTTTCACTCTCCAGAAAAGGACCTCTCCTATTTTCATCTTTACTGCTAGTCAGGAAGATATATACTCCCCAAATAATGGCAGTTTCCTTGTGCTGGAGTTATAGTGGCTTTGTGATACAATAAACAGCACCCTGTCATAAGTCTGGGATAAAAAATGGCCTGACATTTCTTTAAAAGTAAAGAGAAACACCACTGCAGCGATGACCTCTGGGCAAGGGCACAGATGTTTTGCATGGTGGGGGAAACTGTGGTTCCAGGCTTATCCACGAGGATATATTGCTCACTTTTCACAAAGAGTTTTCCTGAGAAATTACAGTACATCAAAAAAGGGAGCCCCGGCTCAGCCTTTAGTGCTCATTTTTTAAGTGACACAAAGCAGAATAAACGGGGCAGGGTGGGTTGGTGACTTTTTGTTCTCCCTTCTGTTCACTCACTTTGCACTTTTAAAAACATTCTCAAGTCCCTCATGATCCCAACTGGATGGAATTTTGAAGAATAAAATGGAGAAGGTTTGTAATTCAGCACAAGTTTGGAGAATTGCCTGAGTGTTTGGATATTTATCAGGACATCTGCAGGAGCTGAGTGGGGGATCTTGCCATGGTTATTTATTTATTGGATTCCTTGCATTTCCGGCACATGGGAAGCCAACTGGTGGGGTTCAGTGCCACCATCCAGCCCTGAAGTGCTGTTTGGGGTGTGCTGTCCTGGCTGAAAGGTTGGAGGTGGTGTGGATGGATTTCCAGCGCCTCATCTCTGCTCAGGGAGGGCGATTTAACTTCGTGCTGGTGGCTCCAGTGGTGCGTTTGACCCTGGATGCCCAGATACTGATGCATCATCACCCAGGAACTCGCTGGGGTCACCAAAACCCATTTCCCTGGGGATTTTCAGCTTCCCTGCTCCGTTCCCCTGGGGCTCTGTGCAGGTGGGCTCCTGCTCCTGTGTCAGCTGGGGCTGAGGCTCACAGAACTCCCTGAGCTCGGGGAGATTGGGAAAACTTTGCTGATTTCCCAGCTGAAAATGTTCCTGGACACTTCAAGCACGTGGAACTCAGCGTGCCAAGAATCCTCCAGTTCCCTCTGGCAGAGTGAGGGTTCAGTGTGATAAATTTAAGCTGAAATAGCTGTGATAATTCCCTTTTCAAACTGCCTAATTTAGGTATGAGGGTAATCCAAAACCTGGGCTGGTTTATCTTCATATGCTGAGCTGGAAACTCTGTTGGTTCAACAGCTTCTCTGGATATTTGGAGATCTCCAAGACCAAGAGCTAGAGCTGAGCTCAGGAGCCCTTTTCCCAGGCTAGAGCCCGCAGGTAGTGGCAGCTGGGAGAGAAATGGCTATAAATGAAGATTTTTGGTGACTTCTCCAGGTTGCCACGGCTGTTTCCCCACATTTCTCCAAGGAACACGTTCAGCTGTAGCGCTGCAAGGCCATTTTCCACTTCCAGCCCCACTCTTGGGGTGGATCCCTGCTTGTAGGGTCTGTGTTTGGAGAAGAAAAGTTGATTTGTACATTGACCAAGAAGCTTTTCTTCCCCAAACAGCACCTCAAAAAATGTTGTGGAGGACGCACAAAGAATGTTGAATTCCTTTTTAATCCCAAGATCATAGAGCAAAGCCAGGAAAAAACACAGATCCAAGGATTTTGCTCCAGTGCTTTATGTGTCAGACCAGGCTTTTTCAGGTGTTTCCAGCCTGGTGGCAAAGGAAGGTGACCAAAGCCCAGACTCTGCTGAACAAAATGTTCCTTGGTGAGCCCTCCCTGGGAACCTGGGGGATTTTTGCAGAGTAAGGAACTCAGGAGAGCAGGGATGTCCTGCAAGAGACACTTTGATCCTGGTCCAGCACCCATCAGAGAGTGACCACTGCTCTCTGAGCCTGTCCCACTGCTTATCAGAACCAATTTTTTCTTTGAATGATTTTTTCTTCAACTGTTTTTTCCTTGAACTTTTTTTCTTTAAATTATTTTCCATGGATTTTTATTTTAGTGATTTTACTTTACATGTAGATTTTTCTATGGCTTTGGGGCTTCCTTCTTTGATTGACTAAATATGAATGAATCTCTGTTGGAATTTATATCAGTGCCTGACTCATGGCATCGTCCTTACATCTTCCTCAGTCCTCATTTTTCTAATGTGCTGTCATTGATTTTGTGATCTTTTTGTCCTTGTGCTGGCACCAAAATTCAGACGATTCTTTTAAAAATAGCATGTTAATAATAGTTAACTTCTAGCAGGAGTCTCCACTTGGGAAGTTCAAGGGTTTTAATAAATGAAGTTAATAAATAAACCAAGGATGAGTTGCAATTTTTTCTGTGGGGAAACTGAGGCAGGGAGACTTTTTGGGGTCATCTGGCAGGTGATGTAAATGTCTGAGCTGTTTTTATTGGCAGACACAGAGCCAATCTGTGATTTAACCCAACATCCATAAATCTCCAGGGGTAGGATTGGGAATAACAACTCCTCCAGGCCCAGCTCCTGCTTCCCTCTCTCGCTGTTGTGAACTGGGGACTCAAAAAGGGGCAAAAAACTTCCTATTTTACAGAATTACCACAGCCCGTGGCCTGGCATTGAAAAAATTACATTAAAACCTTTTCATCCCTGGGTAACCTGGGAGAGGAAGGGCCAGGAGGGAACTTGGATCACACTGTTAATGACAAAAGAAAACTTTCATCTTTCCCAATGAACGTTAATTTAGCGCCCTTTAAAATGTCTCAGTTGGGGTTTTCACCCCTTGACCACGAAATTGCAGAGTAAACCCTTTGTTTGCCATTTGGCAAAAGTTTCATCTGCTTTCCCCTTCTCTTTCATCTCCCAGCCAGTTCTTCAAACTAATTAAAGGAACTTAGACTTGACCCAGGCTGTCCTTTCAATGGATTTTTCAGTCAACAGGAAAAAAAAAAAAAATCCCTTTATCTGAAAAGCAAACAACAAGCAGCTGATAACACAGTGGAATAGGAGTTCAGGGATAATCCAAAGGGAAAGATACTGAGTTTTGTCGAGAAGGGGATTTTGGGCCTTTCCTCGGAGCTGGCATTTCGGTGTACATTTTTCATCCACGAGATGGCAACAACCAGCCACCGACAGAGCCCTCGGAGCATGAATTTGGGCTTCCCCCTTTTATCTCGGGCACTTTTCTGGGAAGCTTCAGCACAGAGTGACCTTTGCTGCCTTGGGCTCTGCGGAGAAATGTCTGAGCCGTGTCCGAGGCGCTGCCTTTGTTTGCAGAGGCGCTGCCAGGGCGTTGTGCTCTGTCTCTGCCAGCCCTGGGGGAGGTGGCCAGCAGAACAGACCCTCTGAAAGCCATTTCCTCCCCCCTGCACATGTGGGGTGGCCGGGGAAGGGCTGTTTGTTGTTCCGCCTGCTGAGGGAAAGGCTGCGCTGAGGATGGGCCTGGGGCGGCTCTTGGCCCAGCCTCCATTTCCCACCTGTGAACCCGGGGTGCTCAAAATCCGGTTTTGTGAAATAGCGAGGAAAGCTTGAATGTCCAGGGAAGGGAACGGAGCTGGGGAAAGGCTGGAGAAGTCCTGAGGGAGCTGGGAAAGGGGCTCAGCCTGGAGCAAAGGGGGATCAGGGGGGACCTTGTGGCTCTGCACAAGTCCCTGACAGGAGGGGGCAGCCGGGGGGGTCGGGCTCTGCTCCCAGGAACAGGGACAGGAGGAGAGGGAACGGCCTCAGGCTGGGCCAGGGGAGGCTCAGGGTGGACAGCAGCAGGAATTTCCTCATGGAAAGGGTGGCCAGGCCTTGGAATTGCCCAGGGAGGTTTGGAGTGCCCATCCCTGGAGGTGTCCAAGGAAGGCCTGGGCGGGTGACAAGGTGGGGATCAGGCACAGGGTTGGACTCGATGGTTTTTGAGGGCTTTTCCTCGTGATTCCTTGTGATTCTGTGATTCCATAATGTTGCTGTATGAGGAAGATGACTGAGCACGTGCTTTTGTTTGCTTTGTGTTTTGGAAAGTCGTGTGAAGGGAATTTAAAGGCCTGACTGGCTGAAAGATGCTGTGGAATGGCAAAATACTCAATACTTGTATATCCCTGAGAATCCAAAGCAGTGTGAGGAGCACCTTCCCTGCAACTGCCCTGGAAGGAATTTCTCTATTGAGGCATAAACACCTTCCAGCATGTTCTGCCACAAGAGCCAAGGGGGTATTTTCAGTGTTTTCTTCAGCTGGACTTGAGCATTTTCCGTGTAGACCTGGGACCATCATCTCTCATCCCTTGATCTACGCAAGGCCAGGCTAGAAATGGGAAATTCTGCCCATTTCCACAACTCTTTTGCAGCTGAGGGAACCTTGTGCCTTTCCCCTGTGTGGATTGAGCTGTGTGTTATCACTTTAAAACCAACAGGCTCTGGGGTGGGGAGGGAGGTGTGGAGCCTTCAATAATTAGACAGGAGAGTGCCCAGGGACACCACAAATGAATCTTCACTGAAAGATGGGCTGAATATTTAAACTGAATGCACACAGCTGGTGAGCTTGTTCCCCACCACGGGGCTCAAAGCTGCTCACCTTGTGCAGGGGAGTCCTGGGCAGTTCCAGGTGTTGTTGGTATTTTAACCAATTTTGGAGACTCCTCAAAACCGAACATGGGGCCTGGTGGAGGGAACGTGTGTTCAAACCACTTTAAATAATTTAAAAGTGTAAAACAAGTGAGCAAAGGTATCAAACCAACCCCCTTCAGTGTGGTGAACTTTGCAGTGTTTGGTGTGAACACCATGGGCAGGGACACCTCCCACTGTCCCAGGCTGCTCCAAACCCCATCCAACCTGGCCTTGGACACTGCCAGGGATCCAAGGGCAGCCACAGCTGCTCTGAGAATTCCATCCCAGCCCCTCTCCACCCTCACAGCCAACAATTCCTTCCCAATATCCCACCTAAACCTACTCTCTTTCAGTTTGAATCCATCCCCCCTTGTCCTGTCACTCCATCCCTTGTAAATTATCACTAGGAAAAGAAAAATAATAGCAAAACCTAAGAAACAGTTAAATCCTATGCTTCTTTCTTATGTTTGGCATCACTTTTTTTTTTTCCTTTGTGCCTCAGAGTCTCGTCTTGAAAACCTGCTGTGGTTTTATTTTCCCTTCCCTTCAAAATTCTCTGGGATTTGCAGGTGAAGAGTCCAAAGTTTATCTCTGATGATCTGAATGTTCCTTTTGGGAAGGAGGAAGCCATTGACATCTGGCCCGAATCTCCATTGCTCTGTAAAGATGTTTGGATCCTGAATTAAAGCTGTCAGGCCCTTGGAATTGTGCAGTAGAATCTGCACTTCGCAGCTGGACTCGGTGAGGGGATTTTTTGGAATTCTGGGAAAGGTCTGGATTGAATATTTGGTCTTGGTCTTTAACTGGTAGAGGTTGAGGGTGGTGTTTTAAGGTTCAGCAGTTCAGGGGGTGTTTTATTTGCTCAGTAACGGAGCAGAGCAATGTTCTGGCAGAGTTTTCATTTGAGAACCTGGGGGTGCTAAAACCTGGTCATGATTTGAGGCCTGGGATGGTGTTTTGGGGTGGGGAGCAGGGGGAAAAACAGGGAAAAAGTGTCGAGAGCACCCTCAGCTATGGAAAGGAATCTCTGGCAGTTGGGTGCAGATTTATCCCCCACCCTCTGCTCGGTCTCCAGGCACAGACGGGGGTTTGTTGGCGTCGCCCAGGTAGCGCCAGGAAGTGTGAGATCGTGGAACATATGGGCTGCAATATCACAGCACGGTAGCCTGTGTGAGGGAGGCAGCAGCTCAGAAAATATCCCTGTTTTTGTCAGTTTAAATACATGCTGTTGGAGGCAAAACATTTGGATTGGGAAAAAAAAAAAAAAAATAAAAATGCTCTGCAGTGCGTCTTGAAAAGATTCCTCCCCCCTTCCCAACTCGTGTTGTGTTTCTGTGGCTGCAATTAGGAACAAAAAAAAGACCAAGAAAAAAACAGCAAAGTTTGTTGGTCTAAAGAACAGCTCCAGTGCAAGAAAGTAAATGAAGGTTTTGGGGGGAGGCAAGTCAATGAGAGTCTTCATTGCCTGAATAAATTGCAAGGAATAAATGAAAGGTCTGGTTGTGAAGGATCATGAGCCCTTTCTGCACTGTCCATGGCACCAAAGGAGTGCATCTGAGGGCAAAAGCACTTTGAAAATACTGTACTATCTATAATATCTATAATATCTATAATATCTATAATATCGATGGTCTATCTGATCCAAAATCCAGTGATTTAGAGGCTAGAGATTTTATGATTTTAAACATAATGTAATTTTTAATTTTGTTTAAGGGGCTGGTTCTACGTTGTTGCCATCAGTGGGAAGATGCAATTCCAGCCCTATCTGTTCTCCCTGCTTTCTGCTGAACCAAACTCCAGCTCTTGTCAGTCCTTTGGAGAATTTGGCTTCAAATGCCTCTTGCATTATTGTAACCGACAAGTCTAAGACACTGCCTAATGTTAATGCTGCTCATTGCTGCCAATTATAATCAGAGCTAGTCAAAATAAACAAATTAAACAAATAAACATGTCAAAACATCTCAGTCCTAGAGAAAATAAGCCAAGTCTGAGCCCTCTCGGCGCTGCAGCGTAACCGATGTGCTGCGTGTTGTGAAATGTTCCATCAGGTTTTCCACCTTTTTTGGGGCAAAGGGAAGTAAAGTTGGGTCAGTTTAGAATTACGGCCGAGTTCTGCCCTGCTCAGGAGGCTGCAACTGAAGCCAAATGAAACCCAAATGTTCCTTCAGCTCCTTCACCCACCCTAATGATCATCTGCTGTATGTTTTAAATGGTTTTTAGTGTTTGGGTTTGTTTTTTTTTTTTTTTTGTTTGAGTGATTCTTTGCTGTCAGAATGCCAAGATGCTAAATCATTGTAGGGGCTGGACAAGATGCAGGTGAAAATATCCCAAATGTGGCTATGCACATCAATATAAAACATGCTGCTGCTGGGACCATCCCAAAGGGTAAATACAGTGCAATTTAAATTAAAAGCACCCCAGGTTTAAAAGAAAAATAGACAAAATACACAAAACATATTTTTGCTGCACAGAGGGACATCACAGCCTGGATTTGCTGAGATTTGGTGGTAATGGGAGGAGGGGGCATTTTATTTTTTTTAAGTGGTGTGCTAACCTTAAAAATCTGTTGTGAGGTTAAAGGAAAAAGCTGTCGCTTTAGACAGGTGGTTCTTGTAAAGAGGTGATCTTTTAAAGTGCACTCTTAGCATGTCAGAGTCTGGGCAGAGATAAAGCTATAACACAGGTGAGTGCTGGGACTCCTCTGGTGTCTGTCACAGGGCTTTAAAATCCCATTCAGAACTTGCATTTGGAAAGGGCCTTGCTTTTTTTTTTAATACAAGACACATGCAGCAAATACCTGCTTCAAATAGAAATGAACCCTGGAAATGTGAAGCACAGAAACCACGGCCTTGCTTTTACACACCTTGGGCTATCCCTGTGTGTGAGGGGATCAAAGGAACAACGGGTGGGGGGACTGTGCCTGGATTTCTTGGGAAGGGGCCATTGTCTGTTGTAAATGGCCGTGATCCCACTGAGATCAGGTATTCCACGGGGATGGAGGTGTGAGATGGAGAGAGAGCAACGTCCTCGAGGAGCCACCACAGAGCTGCTCAGCAAAGCCTTGTTCAGTCCTGGAATAAAGCTGGGAAAACAGCAGCGTCCTGCTGAAGGAAAACCCGAGCAACTTCTTTGAGGTGCGGTTTGGAGAGAGTGTGAATTCCCCACAAAAACACACCGGCTTCACAACTCTTCCTCCTCTCCCTCCCTTCCTTTTCTTGCCCCCACAATGTTTTTAGAGCGTGCAGGGGCTGGGGGAGCAAAGGAGCCCCGTGCCTTTGAAATGCTGCTTGCTGCAGACAGTGCAGAGAATCTCGGTTATTAACAGCCTCTCACAAGACAGTTATTTTTGGAGTGGCCTCTGAGGAGGCAACCTCTTGGAATCGAGCTCATTTATTCTGCGTTTCACTGTCCTGCCATTTCCTGCAGAGAGAGGGGAAAAGTGAAACCACATGTTTGGAGGAGCGAGCGTAGGAAACCCCACTGAAGACAAATGACTGCTCCTCTCCCCTGGCAATTAGTCAGGGCCGGGCCGGGTGCCAGCCCAGGTGTTCCCGACTGTGTATAAATTTTCCAAAGAACAATGAAAATAGCAGCTGATTGTGCTGACAGATTCTTCTGGTAATTTCCTGTTGTTTGGCATCTTCAGGTTACTTTCCCACAATTATGGGTCCTGATGAAGTCCTGGGCCTTCAAATCCACTTTTTTCACTGGAAACAAAGTAATTGTGTGTGTGTGTAGACCAACCCTGTCCTGCTCTCCAGCCCCTGCCTTTCCTCCTCACTCCCAGATGTTTTAATTTAATTAGTTTTGCAAAATACATATTTTAATGAGTCTGAATTAAAGAAAAACAAAAACAAAACCAAAAAAACCCTCTTTGCACCTGCATCATATAGAATTTCTTGGCAGTCCCACTGTGGGTTTTGCCAGGATTCCTGCTTGTTCTACCACCTAAGCCTGCCACTTGGAGGATTGTCCTCTGGTGCCTTCCATTATCTTCTAAATCAGGCTGGTCAAGGAGCACCCGTGGATGGATCTGAGCCTTGGGCTGGTCGTGGGATGGGGAGGGAGATTTGGCAGCTGGGGATGCTGGAAAGGTGGTGTTAAAAGCGAGGGTGTCTCCAGGATTGGCTCTGGAACTGGGGGAGAAATGGCTCACCCCGAAGAGCCACAAGTTTTATTGGCGGGAGAGAAAGGAGGGAAGACAGACTTTACAGGGATCTTAAGGCTCTGTGCAATCCAGGCTGTCAGGAAGTTATAAATACTCGTTTGGGTTTCTTGAACAACTTGAGGGGGTTTTTTTTGAGCTGGAGCAGAGCTGGATGGGCACCAGGGGACATCAGCCCCGGGCCCGTGGTCTCGTTCCTTCCCGGAGCATCCCAAGGAGAGGGAGAGCAGGACACGGGGTGTTGGAGCAGTGTCTGACAGGGAGGGGAGAGTCTGTCCAGCCTCTCCTCTGAGCATTCCCTGCTAGTTCAGTTATTCCTACAAAATCAATTTGAAGGGTGACCCTTAGTTCTGAATTTTTTATATATAGTTTAAATGTGCATTTTGGCAAGATCTGACTTGTGTGATTTTAAATGTCCTGCCTTGGCTAGAAAATTTCCTACCTTTTTGTTGTCCTTAAAGGGAGGAAATTTTGCTTTACTTGTGGGACAGGTGAATTGGAACTGAGGTTGATTAAAACCACCCTGCTTTTTAACTCTTTCTCAGAAAATTTCTGGTTTGACTGAGTTAAAATCTCTGCTTGCCCTTACAAAAACCAAAACTCCCCCAAAAAACCCCAGCCAGAACTCTCAGGTAAATCCTCTGAGTCTGGTTCCTTTGGAGGAAGGGAAGGATAACCATTTCTGCGGGTTGAGGACCTTTTCTTTTTGCCTCTTTGCAACTCCCAGTGACCAGGTACAAAAGGAATTGTTGAGGAATTGTGTCCAGTATCCCAAAGAGTTCCTTTCTTTGAGACCACTCACGTAAACAGCTCACACAGCATCCCCTGCCTCACCCTACCATCCATCCCACTGTGAAATTCCTTGGGAGAGATCTCTGTTCCTCCCAGAAGGTCCCTGGCTGTGCTGGCAGCCTTTGCAGGGACCATCACAGCTCCCTCAGTGATAATGGCTGTTACCAAGGAATGTCCCATGTGGATTCCACCGAGCGGGTTTAGGAAAAGCAGGGAAATAATGTTGTGAAATTCCCCCCTCCCCTCACCCTCTGGTTTGCATCAAAAACTGTTTTCGGTGGAAATCTTCTCCCAGCTGGAGTGTCGCCTCCTGTTCAGATCCCTAAAATTAGACTGAGAATCTTCTCTCACTTCAACAAATCTGTGCTGTCTGCCTGGCAGGATTTATCCTTCTGGAGCAGAGATGGGCAGCTCTGAGGGGTTCTCTGAAGATGGAAAGGCTGGTCGTGGTCCTCAGGCTGCTGGGTGAAGAGGGAGAACACGTGCAGAGTGCAGGAGGGTTGGAAGTGCTTCTCCCACAGGCAGGATTTGCTGTCCATGATGTGACTTCACCTTTCAGGGCCTGTTCCAGGGTTTTGGCTCTGGGGAGCTGCTGGCTCTCAACCCACTCAGCCCGATTCAAAGCCTGCTCAAGGCAATTAGAACCTTGGTGCTAATTATTATGTAATCATGGGATGGTTTCAGTTGGAAGGGACCCTAAAGATCACTGAGTGGGATTTAAGGTCGCTTCCAACCCAAACCATCTCTTGATTCTGTGATTTCTGTTCCAAATCTCCTGCTGATGGATTCTCCCTCCCCCTTTCCTCCCTGTTTCCGTGGAGCCCCTGTTTCCCAGGACAAGGACACTCCCTCCCAGTGCTTGTCCAGTTCTGAATGGCCCCAGTTCCTCTGTGTATTTATGGTTTCCCAAATACTTTAAACACTGTTGGGTTCTGCCTGAGCGGGTGCAGAGAGCTGGAACGGGGATCTCTCAGCATCTGCTCCTGCTTCTTTTACAAGCTTCATACATTACTTTGGACAGCCCTGTGCCTCCATTTCATGGAATCATGGAATTGTTAAGGTTGGAAAAGACCTTTAAGATCATCAAGTCCAGCTGTGAGCCCAGCACCACCGAGGTCACCATTAAAACACATCCTCAAGTGCCACTTCCAGGGTTGGTGACTCCACCACTGCCCAGAGCAGCCCATTCCAATGTTTTAGAACAATTTTCATGACAAAAAAAAATCTTGGAGTGGCCTCTGAGGAGGCAAATCTAAACCTTCCCTGGCCCAACTTGTGTCCATTTCCTCTATCTCTGACACAGAGACAGGACCTCTGTCCCAAACACTGCTTCACAATGTCCAGAACAAAGAGATCAGTGCCAGAGCCGAGCATCGTTTTATTCCAATTAAATGAGAACACAGATGTTCAAGACCTGATTTTGGTCTGTCTTGTGACTTAATTCTGTGCCTGTTGGCTTTAAGCTGACAAAACGGTGCAGAATAGGTCATAAATTCACCCCTAAAGTACCAAACCTGAGAGTTTCTTGTGAAAAGCAACCCCTGGAGCAGGTGGTCGGCAGAACTGGGGACTGGAGCAGCAGCAGGGCCCTGGGTGAGCCCATGCTGGAGGTGTCGTTTCCCCTCCCAAAGACCCCCCCAGCCAAGCCCTGCAGCAGCTGAGGAGGTGACACGGCCTTTACAAGGATTTTACTTGCACCAACTGGGATTTTTATTCTGGTTTTAATTCAGTGAAAAAACGCTGCTTTCAGGACGTCCCCGCGTGGCCCAAGGAATTTGATCAGCCAGTTGCCCATAAAATGGAGGCAACTGGAATCTAAACCCTGGTGGCTGCAGTAAAAATTAGTGTTGGGGGCTTGGTCTTGTTAGATAACAACACTGCTTGGAGATGGGGTAAAGGAGGGGAGCAGGGCCCTTTGTTCAGAGAAACTCCCTGGTGCCTGAGACGTTTTTGGGGTTTAAATCAAACTAAGCATTGCAATACTGAAAAACACCCAGACCTTCCCTGACAACAGCAGGCTGGGGAGTGGAAGTGTTCTCTTCACAAAAGTATCTTAAAAGAGCTTTTGTATTAAAAAAAATAAAAGAAACCGAACTTTTTGATTAGGCTTTCTAAAGCACAGCATCTTAGCAGAGAGTCCACCTGTGTTTCTAGAAAAAAATCGGGAAAATTCGTGTACTTTGTATTAGCTAAGTAGGATGATACTCATTGTAGAATCCTGGAGGGGTTTGGGTGGGAAGGGACCTTAAAACCCATCCAGTGCCACCCCTGCCATGGGCAGGGACACCTCCCACTGTCCCAGGGTGCTCCAAGCCCTGTCCAACCTGGCCTTGGACACTTGGAAAAAAGATTTTTCTTGCTGTTGCAAAAATTGCATTGAATTTTGTGAGTGGAAGAGTGAGGATGGGAGGACCCGCTGGAAGTTACATTCCTGTATTTGGGATAAGCCTACTAATGTCTTTCAGCCTTAGTGAGTCAGACTGATTAGGAAACAAATGAAACATGTTTAAAAATGGTGAAAATTATAATTTTCCCCCCTCAGACCAGTGGGAATGTCCATCCCAGGTCTGCTTCTTTCAGCTGTAGAATTTGGTACATAATTGTCTCTGGTGTCTTGGAAAAAAACTCCAAAACCCCCAAAAATTCCTGTCTGTGAATGAGACGTTTTAAGGGGTGGCTGCAACTTCTGAATGTTTTGAAATGACTTTCCTGAAGAGATCCATGTCAAATCTATTACATAATATGTCTGTAAATTATCATAGGAATCCTCCTGGAGTTGTCCCTGTAAGAGAGATCAGGCTCTTCCCCTCCCTGTTTGTGTGTTAACGTTCTTCCAGTAACTTTCAACCTCGGGCTTGTGACCTCTGAACACAAACTCAAAAATTAATGATTTTCTCCTCTTTTTTCAACCCAGTGCCTGCGTTTCTTCAAGTCACTTATCATGTGTCACATGACAAATGAGCTTCTGGAGCACTGAAACTTCTAAGAATATTATTTTTCTTCTTTTTTACTCTGCTCTGTCTGAAAAACAACTCAGTGCCTCTTAGTCCTGGACAGAAAGCTGAGGTGAGAAAATCCTTCAGGCTGCAGTGAATGCCTTAACTGTGCACTGGCTTTTAGGTGTCATTTCACCTCTGCTACACCTTTTTAGCTGCTGATTCTAAAGGTGAATATTTTATTGATTAATTAAGGTTGGAAAAGACCTTCAACTTCATCCAATCAGTCCCTGACCAAATCCCTCCATGCCCAGTAAATCACTTTGGGAAGTGCCACATCCAGGCATTCCTTGGACTCCTCCAGGGATGGGGACTCCAGACCTCCATGGGCATCCCCTCACAATGTTTTTTTTCATGAAGAAATTCCTCCTGATGTCCAACCTGAACCTCCCCTGGCTCAATTTGAGGTTATTTCTCCTTGTGTTATCATTAGTTGGCTGTGAATGGAAAAAGAAAACGCTTCTTGCACTGCCAGCACTGCTCTCCTGGGATGCAGCCCTCCGTGGGCAGGGCAGCTGGTGGCAGTGGCACATCCCATGGGATGCTCAGCAGAGGCATCAGAGGTGTCAGGCAAGGAGCAGTTGGAGTGCTTGATGTTTGTCTTGGTGTCTGTGTGGAATGGGCTGTCCCAGTGGCATTTGCTTCGTGCAATGTGTCCCTCCAGCTCTAGAAGAATTCGTGGAATCGTGGGATGGTTTGGATTGGAAGGGACCTTAAAAAAAAAAAATCATTTCCAACCCCAGCACCTCCCACTATCCCAGGTTGCTCCAAACCCCATCCAGCCTGGCCTTGGGCACTTCCAGAGATCCAGGGGCAGCCACAGCTTCTCTGGGAATTCCATCCCAGCCCCTCCCCACCCTCACAGAGAGGAATTTCTCCCTGTAAGTCCAGCAGTGCCTCAATGGAATTCAGGAAGGCTCGAACCACGTGGGCATTGGAGAACTTCTGAACTTTTCCGGGGTGTGGACACTGGACCTGTCCTGCTGGTGAAAGGATTTGGGATTTTCCCTGCCCTTCCCCTTGGCTGGAATGCTCCGACCTGCTCCATGTTTGTGCAGTTTTGCTGTGGCTTCAACCCCAGGGCTGAACTTCAGCCGAGCGCTGAGGTTCCCTCTGAAGCACTTCGTGACTCCATTAGGGATGAAAAACCAAGATTGATGTTATATTAATGGAAAATCTGGGAGCTAAGTTTTATTTCCAAAGTGAAAAATCTGACTGTAGGTGAATCTGTTCCAGGGCTGTCCAGTCTGACTTATCTGAAAAGGAATCACTTATCAGCAAGGCAGGTGTTTTTCACTGGATTTCACTCCGGGTCCCTGAAAATCATTACTCATGACTGGAAATCTTGTTCCTGTGTTTTAAATTTTCCTTTCCCCCTCTTCTTCTTTTTTTTTTCTCCCCTTCCTCTCAATTTCTGAAGCTGAGCAGCCAAACGTTGGGAATTACTGGTCTCTCAGAGACACGGAAGATTTTCAAATGGTTTTCATGTTTTTTGGAACAGTTTACATTTGGCTGATCTCTTTTAGTAGGAATTCTTGGATTCCTCCCCCCCCCCCCCCCCCCCTTTTTCTCTTTGCAGTTATGAAAACCAGGTTTGCTGCCCGGGGGGGAAGGGAGAGGAGCTGAGGAAAGCGAGGCTGGGAAGCAGAAGATGAATTTATTCTGACTTTATCTTTATTTCATTCTCCCGAGTTAAATTCTACACTGCTTCTCCGTGGCCAGCTGGTTTTAATCATTCCAAGAGAACACTATTTATTAAGTGTCTGTTTCAGGCAGTGTCAAATCCTTCAGCTCCTGCTCTATTCTCCATTGTAAGCAGGAACATCAGTAGCCCAGGTGGGCTTTGAATAGCTTTGGAAAGTAGGGAGGTGAGAATCTATTTATTACTTACTGTAGATCTCAGTAGACAGAGACTCCAATTAAGGCAGGAAGCTGACACACTTTGCCAACTCCTTCCAAGCAGAGGATGCAAAATGAGGGAATAAAAAATTAAATAAAATACCCCAAACTTCTCTGCGTTCTCTCCCACAGCCTGGGACTGTAATTCCTCTGTGCTTTGCTTTTTTCTTGCCTCCTTTTGTGCACAATGAATGCAGAAAGCAGTGGGGGAGTTGGTTTTGTTGGGCTGATGAGCACGGGTGATGCTCAGGGGTGGAAAAGTCCACGAGCCAGTGGATAACCTTCAGATTCTTTTACTACAGGACTTGATCCCCCTTTATCCCTGTGCCTGAAGTAAATTAATTTACACTTCTGAAACTGATAATTGACATCGTTGTAACTCCATTGTAACTTACGATCACAATCAGATTTACAGTATCTCATTTTAGAGCATCAAATAACATTTTCTGTTCCTATTTAGCCAATGTCTGCATTCAAATCCACAGACAAAGTCTAAGATATCAAAGGCCAGATTATTTATTATTTGTAGCAACAAATAATAATAATTATTATATAATTATGATTATAATTATAATTATAATTATAATTAAAAATAATTATTTGTAGCAACAAATGTGTGGGTTGTAAATACACTCAAGAGCAGGAGGAAAGTAAAAAAAAAAAAAAAAATAAAAATTTGCTGATTTTTTCTTGTGTCTGCTGACATCTAATTCAGAGATCACAGAATCTGCAGCAGCTCTGGTAATTCCTGATTTCCTTCTCATGAATCCCAGTTCAGCCGTAGGAGTATCAGCCCAAGGTAGGTCCTGTAATCTCATTTAAAACAATTTGACTGGTAGAAATAAAGGTTTTTTAAAAATAAATTATTGTTTCGTGTAATGCAGGTGTAACTGGAATTTCCACATTTGACATACCTGCTTTCATGCTAAAGCTGGTTAAATCTAGAAATTCTTTTCATGCTCATTTTTATTGCAACTTTGATTTTCCTATAGCATTTCACCCTCTGTTAAACTGCTTTGAAAACAAAGCAGAATAAAACAGGGAAGGGAAAAAAAAAGAAAAGAAGAAAGAGAAAAAAACCCACCCATCATCAAAATTTCCAACTCTGGATGTTTTCCAGTAAACTATTCCTGAATGAAAACAGTGTTCAGTCTGCAGTGCAACGCTGGCTCTAATGGAGATAAATCAGAGCATTCAGTTACTCCACAGAAATCTTTACAGGCGAGGGAAAAACCCCAAAGAAAAGAATGATCCTGATCATTAGCATTTATTTAGCAGCTCAGGAGGAATTCGTGTCTGTTGAAGCACAAAGTGCAGCTGCTGGTGCTCGAGGAGGAAAAACTCTCCATGTACTTTTTTATTCTCTTTTTTCTGGAAAACTCGCAGGGCTGTAAATTATTTGCATTAAGCCCTAACCCTGCATTCTGGTGCAATACAAAATAGATTTTATTTCTCCTCCCTACCTCCTTCCAGTTTGTCCAAAAAGCCTTTTCTTCTATCAAAAATAAATTCAAGATGCTGCATTAGGAGATTTTTGAAGGCTTTTCCCACACCTACACTTGGGTAGTTCCTTTCTGCACCTGTTGTTCAAACATTATTTCAAGGATAAGTCCTTGGCTCGGGATTTGAAGCTCTCCCAAGCTTTGAAATGCTTCAAATTCAGCTACAATTTTTTTCTGCCATTGGCGTCAATCTGTGAAATAAATACATAAAAACATTGAAAGCTGTAGAAAGAGTGGCAGGAAAATAAAAGAACCAGGGAATATGGAATGGTTTGGGTTGGAAGGGACCTTAAAATCATCCAGTTCCAACCCCAAGACCTTCCCAGGCTGCTCCAGCCTGGCCTTGGACACGTCCAGGGGCAGCCCCAGCTCCTCTGGGAATTCCATCCCAGCCCCTCCCCACCCTCACACGGAGGAATTTTTTCCATCTATCTGACCACAATTTCCCCTCTTTCAAACAAATTCACAGAAAGAGTTGCAGGGGCTGAGTAAAACAGATGCTGATTTTTTTTTTTTTTTTTTTTTTGAGACATTTAAATAACTTTTGATTCCGTTTCAAATTGGTATTGTAATTATTGGGAATTATTCTTTTAAAGCACATTGGAGAGACTTTTTAATCAGTTTATGGGGTGACTGCACTGAAGTCATTGGGGCTGCAGCCACTGGGTGTAGACTGGGAGTAAGCTGGCTCTGCAGAGTCAGGTGCAATCTGATTTTGGGGCACTTAAAGGACTCCTGACTCCCAGAAACTTCTGTAGGAGTTGAAAATGAGCCCAGTGGTTTTACTGGGAATTCTCTCTGTGACAGATCCCCAGCTGGATCTGTTTGAGCATCGTTTGAGAGCCAAACATTTTAATGCAACCCATTTTGGGGGTGTTTCGTTAAGGGAGAGCTGGCGTGGTCCAGCACCACAACGATGCAGGAATTACCAAAACCCACCAGCACATGGAGAGGACTTCATTGTTCACACACATCTCCTGCACTGGACATTTCTGCAACCTTGTGTCATTCTGCAGCATATCCTCTTCAGATTAGCAGCAATTCATCATTAATCCATTTGAATAATACTTTATTTTTTTTTCCAACGGAAAGAGACAGAAAACATCTGCATATTGAGTAATATTAGCTGCAGTTTGTGTCTCAAGTGAGCCTAACTGACAACCCTCATTTGTTATGACTGTGGAGGCTTAATTGGGTTGACGTAGGATTTGGACTTTATGAAAGGAGAAACAGTTTGAAAATGTTTTCTCCCTCCCCAAAAAACCCACAACAAAACACTTTTAGAGAGGGAAAGAGTGGGGAGAGGAACAGGGGAGGAGAGAAAAAAAGACTGAATATGTAAAATAACAACGCTGAGATGTCGTGGTAAGGCCCAAGCATTCAGGAGGTGTTTTAATAACGATGCTTAAACGAGGGATTAGTTATTAAGCCATATGGTTTGGATTACAGCTCTCATCTTTTGTTTCCTGCTTATGCTGTCAGGCATTAATGTGATTGTTTTGATTCTTTAATGCCTTAATGCATCATTCCTCCCCGTGCATTAGGATAATAACTTTGGTCCTCCAAAGGGCAGCGCTGCCATTCATTACTCTTCTGGTTTTTGGCTGACCAGGGATGTGGAAATGACTTGGAAAATATTCCATGTTCCAGCGTTTCTGGAGCCAGCACGGGGAGATCACCCAGGAAACCTGAAGGGCATTAAAAGCTCCTCTGTTGCTGTGCTGGTGACACTCATGTCATGCCCACGCTGGCCTCCCCCAGGCAGGGCAAAGCCCTCCTGCTCCAAGGGAATGGGATTTGGGCTCAGCTCTGCACTGGGTTCCAGGTGGTTCTTCATGGAACTTCAGAAAAAGAATGTGTTCAAATTGGAATTTCTTACTGTTCGGGCAAGGGACTGCATCTGTGTGTGTGCAGAGCGTGGTTCTATAGCAAACCACATCTTTTATTCATTAATAGAAGTCACTTTTTGGGTGAATCACAGCTGTAACCACCCACCAGCAGAGGCTGGTTCTGATCTGCTGTTGCTCAGAAGCTCTGGAGCCAAAGTGCTCCGTGAAGCTGGATTTTACAGAGCGTTTACAAAGCTCTGGTTCCCTGCCCTTTCCCCAGGTGAGAGCTGGGATGTCCAGTAAAATGGTCATCTCTGAGGCTGGGAATTGTCCTTATTCCACCCTTCACAGCGTAAGACTTTCAGTGCATCCAAGCAGAGGCAATTGTGAAGCTGATTTCATAAGGAAGAGTTTATTTTTTTATATTCTAATAAATCAGGGCAGTAGTGAAACAGGCAGCTTTATTTTTCAGGGTCTGCTGTAAAGGCTTGACCTTGCAATGATAGAGTTTTGATAAATTGTAAGAGTTTGGATTAAATGATTAAGTTTGAGTGCCTGTGTATGTGGACAGAGCAAACAGGCAAAACAGACACACACAAAATACTAAATCATAAACAGTCCTCAGCAACTGGCATTTGAAAAAATCAACACCTTTTCTTCAGGGCCATTTGGACATATTTTTCTAATGGGGTCATTCCCATTTTTTCCTTCTGAACCCCCCCCCCTGCAGTTTCCCATGGTGCTAAAGCTCCACCAGCCCAGGTTCTGGGGCAGCAGTGAGGCAGCGACTCCCAGGTGAAATGTGTAAATCACCCAGAATCCAGGGGGATGGAAGGTGGTGCATCAGCGTGAGATTGTTGTCATTCTCTGGTCACCCCAATTTATCCAGCAGGAAGAGCAGAGGCAGCAAGGTGGAAGGAGGATGAAAGGTGTGACGGGCTGCTCACAACATTCAAATGCCCGCTGAGCGCCGGGAGCTGCTCTGTATTCCACATGTCACGGCAGCACTGCTGTGATGGGCTGCACTGGAGGAAGTGTCAATATGAAAGACAAGTCAATGATTTAAGTACAGGAAATACCCAGTAGTGTTGGCCACGGGCTGGAATTTAAACACACAGCAGTTCACAGGCTGGGAAGGGCCGGGATCGGCGTTTTGGGGAGGTGGGAGAGGTGTTTTACCAGGGTGCTCATCCAGACCTTGTTGGGTTCGGGTGTTTTGGGGCAGAGGGTGTTGAGGGTTTTTGCTTTCTTCTTCTCACAGGATGTTTCTGGCGTGTCCGTGAGGAAATTGGGTGTGTTGTGTGCAGGAATGCAACAGACTTGGAGACACTTTGAGGAACTGAAGCTGAAGAATTCAGCCTGGGGAGCAGAAGATGAGCCTGGGGCAGAAAATACAATGTCTTGTTGGGCCCAGAAATTGTATGTGCTCAGTTCAAAGGGGAAAAAAGTGGATTCCTGTATTTTGTTGTGTCGGTCCCTGTTGCTTGGCAGAACAATATCCTTTCATACAGAGCAGCAGGGGTGAAGATGCTTTTAGGATGGAGAAGTGCAGAACTTTTTGAGGACAATCTACATTGCCTCCTTCCCCTTGAGCCTGACTTAGAGCCCAGCAGTCCTTTCCCAGGGACTGTTTGTGCTGATCCTTGGAGTGGTTGTGCAAAATCTGTGGTGCATGAGGGGAAAAAAATCACCATAACTGAAAAAATATCTCATTTTTCTTCATAATGGAAATAATTCAGCAAATCCTGATGTGATACAGAAGTGTTATCTCCAAAGCAAAGGAAGGCAGGCGGGAAGCTCTCTCTCAGACAGGGTTATTTGAATTCTCTTCAGGCTCCTCAGGATCACAGGAGGGGAGGCTGGGATTTGGGAGAGGAGAGGGTTAAGGCAGCCCCAGAAGCACAAGCTGAAGGATGGTTTTCCAGTTGGGAATAAGGACTTGCTCCCTCCCCAGCCCCTTTCCCACAGCTCCTCAGCTCTGCAGAGCGTTTCATTCCCCGAAGCTCCACATCCTTCCCACCCCCAGAACTGAACTGTGCACAGCGTGGGCAGCATGGGGGGGATTCAAAGCTCCTTCCCCCCAGAAATCCAGACCTGGCTGTCTAAAGGAACACCTCCACCCATGGCATGTGGCATGTGGCATGTGGCATGTGGCATGTGGCATGTGGCATGTGGCATGTGGCATGTGGCATGAGTCTGGGGTGGTTTGCTCCACACTGAGCCTTGAGCCATCTCCCACACTGCCCATGCCTGGCCGAGCCCCTGAGAGGAGCGCTCAGGCTCTGGTGGCTGCTGAATTAAACAATGAGAAATATATGCCAGCTCTTTCCATTTGCTTATTAATAGGTTCTGTGTCTCGTGCTCCAAGGGGATTGTCCTTGCGTTGGAATTGCTGGCGGGGAAGCATTCAAGCGTTCAGTGCCCGTAAATGGAGAAAAATGGGGAAGGAGAGGAGAGGGTTTCAGGGAAGGTTGAAGTGTGGCTTCAGAAATGTGAGACTTTGCAGAAATAGGGATGCTCTGGTTTCCAGGAACTTGGTTTAAATGCTCAGGGTCTTTATAAATCAAGGACTATCTGTAAATCCTGTGATTTCCTGACACCACGAGCAATCCCTTGGGCTGGAGCATCTGTGCATTGGTGGGACACTCTGCTGTGAAATTCCTTGTTTAGATGAGCAGGTTCAGTGTGATATTGTAGGAAGGCAGGACTAAATATTTTATCTTCTTCCCAAATTTCCAGTGACTTGTGAATATGGGAAATATTTGTAAATGCAGACATGAGTTTTGAGCTCCTCATTCACTTTAAATCCTTGGTTTCCAGTAAATCCTTTAGGATTTGAAAATCTCAGCTTTGTGATAGTTTTTTCCCCAGAAATTCCTGGTGGTTTAACAAATAGTTAGTTGTTCCTGTTAAGATCACTGCAGTTTCAGCATTTTAAAGGCTGATTTCAGTCCATCCATAGCCTTTTCTAATGGAGTTGTAGGACAATTTGGGTGGAAAGGATGTGTGGAGGTCGTTGCTCCAATCCCCACTCCAGGCTGGGCTGCTTTTGAGTTGGATCATGTTGTTCACAGCCAATAAACAGATTTAGACCGAAGGAAAATAAAGCAGGCACAAACCTCAAATGGGTGGAAATTTGAAAGTGCTTATGTGTTCCTTTTTCAACAGCGATTTTCGAGATTCAATTCCATTGTCTCTCACTGTTTGGGGTTTTTTTTGCCCCAGTTTTTCAAGGACACTGTTAACTTGACCATTTTGGAACCCAAAAATTCATTTTCCTTGGAAAATGGAACACAGGCTCTCAGTCTACACAGACTTTAACTCCACATTAATGAGGTGATTTCCTTCAATTAAATTGTTGAAATTCCTCACATGAGCATGGCCACAATCTCTGGATGATGGTTCTAAATTAGCAGATAAATGGGTAAACTCGGAGCTGAGGAGTTTTAGGTGCCAAAGAGTGGTTTCAGATCTTGAATGAAGAGTGCTAAGGGGTGAAGGGATGCAGGACTGGCTTTATGGCTTTCCAACATGTTCTTGCACAATTTTCTCATGGCAAAATGCGTGCAGGAAATGCTGGGCAGGTGTGTCAGTAATTTCATTTCATCCTGGTGTTGTGTAAGTGGCTCAGGGATTTTGTGTGCACGGGATTTATGTGAATATGTGAAGTTTTTATGGAGGGAGGGTTTGATTCGCACTGGAAACCCAAATATTTGGGTTTGGTGATTCTGGTGGGCCCCTCCCAGCTGAGCAGATTCTGTGATTTTGCATCCAGGTGATTGTTCACATTTCCTTTAATTTGCTGTGTTGGGCACCCATGGGCCAAATGACCACCAACTGGGCAAGCCCAGCATCCTATTCCTGATATTCCATCGGAAAACCAGTGACACCTCCCAGCGCAGGCGCTCCAACGAGTTAATTAAGGAAGAATTGTCTATGATTTCATCTCACCTTATATTTCCACCCCCACCCCTGTGCAGCAGAGCTGCCTCTTGCCCCCCGTGCCAGGATGATTAATGGGGGGAGCACAACGAGGTCAATTAGCTGGGTCAGTTTGGAGCTGAGAGGTGCAGAGTGTTTCTTTATTGAACGCTGCATTCACACTCCAGCCCCTGACCTGGGCTCCGGTGATTTATTACAGGGGCAGTGTTTTGATCACTTACCTTCAGTACCTTACCTTGGCTCCAGAAATCAGCTTTTCACTGTCAATTAGAGGCCAGGAAAAGAAATCCTTTCAAAATCTGAAATGTGAGCCTCGAGAAAAGGGATGGGGAGCCTGAGGATGCTTTTCAAAACTGTCTTTGTAAGTAACAAAGAAATTAGATTGGGTTCTCTCTATCTCAGAGAGAAAAATTCATCCATAGCTGAAATTTTACAGCATTTTTCCCCACTGAGCTGAAACAGAGGAACCAAATCTGTCCTAACAAATTTGGAAGAGCTGCCAGGGAAAAAGCCCTGCACTTAACATTTATATGGATTTGTGGTGGAAGTCACAGGAGAACAGCTCCTGCTATTTTTGAAGGGCTAAAAAGCTCTCACGTGTGGAGAGAAGGTGTTTATTAATGAATCTGAGCAGTTATGAGGCCTCTTTCACCAGAGGATGCTGAACTGAAGCTTTTGATGGTGGAGTTGGGGAAACAAATCACTGCGGGTCCTCCTTGGAGTGGTCAGACTGGGATATACAGGGGTAGGTTTGGAGAAGAGAGGAACTCAGGCACCAGGCAAAGTGTTTGGGGTTTTTTTTGGGTTTTTTGGGAGCGTTGATTTGTTTTGGAGCTTTTTTGCAGTTGTAGGGTTGGTTTTTTTGTTGGTGGGTTTTTTTGTTTGGGTTTTTTTTGTTTGTTTTTTTTGGGGGGGTTTGTTTGTTGGTTTTGTTGGGGTTTATTTTGTAGCCCAAATTTTTATTTTTATCTCCTTATTACCTCAATCAGCTTCTCAACCCTTTGCCTCACGGTCTCAGCCCTTGATTTATGAAGCATTTGCTTTTTCTTGTTGCAAGGTGCCTGTACAGTATGGGCAGAGCCTCTCCTGTGTCCCAGAACAAAATAAACCCAATATCACTAAAAACACAGATTAAAGATGCCTTTCATGTGAACTTCCTCAAAGATTTCTCAAGTACAGTAAAACCAATTCAGATTCATCTGAGATGTAACACAAGAGTAAAATCCTCTCAGCTCTGGACAAGTAATTTTATATTTCAAGATACAATAGTGTGATTCCACCTGCATCTCCATGGCATTTAATGGTGAATTATTTCCTCTTCTAGACTTCTCTTAAGCTTTTACTGCTGTTGCAGGATTTAAAATGCGAGCATATAAGAAAAGAAAACATATTAAACCTTCACCTGTCCTTTTAGATTGTGGAGTAATTTCCATGGCATCCTGTTCTATTCCTATACCCTGCTGTTGACTCAGTGCCTATTAATTTTTATAAGACTCTCTCCATCAGGCTTTGTAAGGGAGACACAGATATTTAGTCCCTGGTCTGGTAAATTTTAATGACAATTTTGCATGCTTGACTTAATTCCTATTTTTTGTGTCCCAGTTGTGCCTCTCCCTCACCTTGTTCCTTTAGGGCTTCATTTTTGTCTTTTGAGGCTGAGCCAAGAACACACTTAAGCATCTTCTCCCTCAAATTTATCAGAGAGGATTTTTCCAAGGTGAGTTGGTCCCCGAATCTCTCTGGATTCCAGAGGGAGCCGAATCTCAGCTGCCCTCCTTGCCTTCCACACCAGAACGATGACACAGGGACTGAAAGAGCTGCAAAACAGGACGAGAAGACATCTCTTAGCACTGCTTGACACCTTTTGGATCTTGCATTAAATCCCACACGCTGAAACAGTGGAAAAGGAGGCGATTTCCCATTACCTTCTGTACAAAGAAGAATGCAATGAAACAATGATGGTGTTTTTTCTCCTGCTCACTGTAAACAGGGGAGAATGAGGAGAGAACGAAGGTTCTTAAGCCACAACTGGTCTTCCCACATACCAACCAGTAGAAATGTGAGCCCAGATAAGCACTTCCATACCAGTTAAACACATCCCATCGCTGCCTTTTGGCCCTGGGAGTCAGCTCCTCCCCTGCAGTGTGGCTGGGGAGTTGTGTATCAACAACAGGATTCATACAGGCTGTGGAGATCTACATACAGGCAGGATCTAGTCACAAATTGGTCCAAAATTCAATGAATTGGCCTCATCTGTTAAACTCTTTCTGCCTCAGAGGTGACCTGAAACAGTATAAAATTATAAATATTTTCTAACCCCCAAGTGCCTGTGGTTGTACCAGTGTCCAGGCAGGTTTGTCCTTCCATTGGTGGCTGGAAAAGCTGAGACAGCTCAATCCACCCAGGCCATGGACTCCTGGCTGGGAGCTGGGAATCTCGAACTCCAGGCCTGGTTCCACACCCAATTCCCTCGTGACTCTGGGAAGCTGCTTTCCCCTCTCTGTATTTCATTCCCCTCTCTTGCTCTTTGTTTGTTCCCAGAATCCCAGAATGATTTGGGAAGGGACCTCAAAGTCCAGCTCATTCCAAGCCCTGGGATGTTGCCTGATCAGAGCCTCAGAATTCAGCTGCAGTGGGAGAACTGATTCCTAGCAGGATATTAGGAATGGAGTAGGAGTAAAGCCTGAGTAGTTTCCATCCCTTTAGAGTTATTTACTGCCTGAGTCGTAAAACACAGTCCTGGGCTTCCAGATAATCTCGTGTAATTGCTCTGCAAATAAAACTACTGCTTTTCCTTTCCAAAGAGCAGCTTGCAAGCCAAAATCCCGGATTATTAATCTGTTTGTCCCCATTGTGGGCAAGATTAACTTGATAGAATGCTCCCCGAGCCCCTGCGTGCCCTCAGGACCTGACCCTACCTGGTTTTCTCCTGTGAATATTTACTTGGAAATGGTGCTGCAATTACAGCTTCTCATATTGGGAATGAAAGCTGCTGGAAATCAACAGAAAAAAAAAAAAAAAGCCCAAATAGTAAATAATGCCATAACAAATTTTCCATTTCATGACATTCCTACAGAATTTCATTGAGGATTGGACCCAAACCATTGCATTCCCCAGGACACCCTGCAAACCCCATCCTTGAAATAACCCACAGAAATGATCTGATTTAAATCCTGGAGTGTTTCGAGGTGTATTTATAGAGGTCCCTTTTGGCTTTCTCCCCAGTAATCACTATAAAACTTTCCCTGAAGGGAACATGAATATATGTAAACCTTGGTGGGAGCAGGAAAATAAAAATAGAGCCATGAAGCAGATTTGCAGCAAATATCAACTCTTTTAACTCTCTTCGAGATGAATAAAGCAGCTGAGGAGCTTCTCAGCTCAGGAAAAAAAGGCTTCTCTCCTTTTCTAAGCTGCTTTTGCAGAGCTGCAAATGAATTTGGGGCTTATCCCTCGTTTTCTGAGTAGTCCTAATAAATTCAACTCTTTTCTTTGTGTGGGCACAGAGCAGGGTTGTGGTGGCTTCCAGTGATACCTGAACATTGATTGTGCCTTGTTTTAAAATGGAGCCCCTAACTGGGATGGCTGGGAAGCCCTAACTGGGATGACTGGGAAGCCCTAACTGGGATGACTGGGAAACCCTAACTGGGGTGACTGGGAAGCCCGAACTGGGATGACGGGGAAGCCCTAACTGGGGTGACTGGGAAGCCCTAACTGGGATGACTGGGAAACCCTAACTGGGATGACTGGGAAGCCCTAACTGAGGTGACTGGGAAACCCTAACTGGGGTGACGGGGAAGCCCTAACTGAGGTGACTGGGAAACCCTAACTGGGGTGACTGGGAAGCCCTAACTGAGGTGACTGGGAAGCCCTAACTGGGGTGACTGGGAAGCCCTAACTGGGATGACTGGGAGCCCTAACTGGGGCGATGGTCGGGGCCAGGACGGGGGCACGGTGACATCGCACCCCTGAGCCGGTGACAGGCACCCTGCTCTGCAGGGCTCACTCCCCTCAGCCCGGGCTGCTCCCCTTGGCAGAAATCTCCCTTTAGGCCTGGGGAAGGGAGGTTTTCCATTCTGGGGACACCGTTCCAGCTCCTGGTATTGACCGGCCTTCCCAGTAAAAGCAGGGCAGGTTCCGTGGGATGAGCGGGATCGGATGGAATTCCACACCTGTTAAGGCTTTTCTGTGCTTTTATTCACTCCCTTCTCCCCACATGAACCTGCTTCTATTTTTCAGCAAAAAATTTTGAGATTTCAAGGCTTCCTTCAGCCTTAAAATAATTCCACAAGCAAACACAAACTGCTAATGAGAACACAGAAGAAGGTTTTCTTTCTTTCATTATGACGTTGATAATGACCGTGATGATGATTATTTTTATTATTATTATTATTATTATTATTTGGTAGAAGGTGGTGAAAAAGGGAGAATTTGTCATTACTGTATAATTTAAAATTGCACAGCCTACAGCCCACAAAACAGAGCATGTAATTACACACTTACTAGAGGTAACAGCAGTGCTGATAATTATTCTTTACACAGGAGAATCTCGCTGATATCCCAGAGTCGGAAAGTGGGAACTACAATATCTTTAATACCATCCTTGGAGACCCTCATAAGCAGAGAAGAAGTATGAGGAGGCACACAGGGTCCAGAGCAATATCTTCATCGTGCTGGAATGTCAGGGGCTTTGCTACAGCACAAATCAATAGATCCAAGTACTTTTCTTTTTTTTCTTCTTTTTTTTTTTTTCTTTTTTTTTAAGGTACAATAATTTTTTTTATGACCCAACCTCGGGAAAGTGCAACGAAGGAAGAGGAGCAGCCCTGGGATGAAATGGTTTGAGTGGGAGCCATGGTGGTTTAGGAGAAGAGTGAGCTGAGATTTATTCATCCATTTATTTATTTATTTTTAAGGCATGTTCTGCTGCAGGAATTTTTAACCATTTCGGGGCTGTAACCTTAATATTTCTCAGGCATCAAAACCCCAATTATATCTCAACCATTTTTTTAAAGTATTATTTTATATTCCTCTCTCTCGCTGTTCTCTCTCAGCCTTTTTTTTACCATTTTTGTCCCTTTGATTGAAATAATTCAGATTTCACCTTACTTTTGGTGCTTCCCAATCTGAGCTAGAAAACCACCTGGAGAATTTTCCCCATCCCTAATATTTTTTTTTAGTAACTCATTGAGATCAGAGTGTGGCTTATGGGCTAAATACCCTCCCCTTTATTTCTGCTGAGTGCTGTTTTATTTTGTAAGCAATTCATTTGATTTTTAAGGAGTGAAATTCCATTTACTCCCCAAACTGTCCCATGTTTTACCAATTTGCTTTTCCCCAGCTGGTGCAAAGTGATGGGAATTTACCTGTCAGTGGTGAATATTAATGGAGGGAGGCTCTAAATCAATGTGTTCCTGTAGAGATGAGGGTTATAAAACAGACAAAAAACCTGGTGGCACCTGATTTTCCTGTGCTGTGGGGCCCAGTCAGGCTGAAGGTCTCTTAGAGGGCCCTCTGGGCTGCTCTAACTTAAGCCATCAAGTCAGGTCTGGTGTGGCTGCCCAAGGTGAGCTGATCCCGCTCCTCCTGGATGCTCCCAGCTCCAATCTGGGTCACGGTCACCGGGAGGCAACGGGAATAATGATGTGCACAGAGCACCTGGGGAGGAGTCAGGGGACAGAAAGTTAATTAAAAAAAGTATCTGCTCTTCCTATCCCTGATAACAAATGTAAAATGGCATCCAGGTCTCAGCAGTGGGTTTAAAGGGGAAATGGAACCATCCGCGCTCCACCTCCCCACGGGGCGACAGCTCGGGGCACCTGAGGGTGAGCTCAGGGCTTTCCCTCTGCCAGGGACTTTCCAACAGCCTCTGTGAGGGGCTGCCCAATGCCCTGGGCATCCCTAAACGTGTGGCTGTGGCTCTGCAGGATGTGGTTTCGCGGGGAGCACGGTGGCGGTGCTGGGTTGATGTTTGGGCTCGATGAACTTAAGGGTCTTCTCCATCGTTAATGATCCTGTGATTCCATGGGAGGGAGAGAGAGCAGTGGTGAAAAACCCTGTGTGTTCCTCTGCTTTGGGGTCCTGAGGGAGCAGCGGGAGGAGGTGGGAAGGTCTCAAGTGCTGGAATGCAGGAATTCTCCCTTCCAGTCCTGGTGCCAGCTCAGGATGCTCCTGTGCCAGTGCCAGTCACCCACCTGCAGCCTGCCTCAGGGTCAGTAATTCGGGTGATGTTCAGCACAAAGTGTTTCTTTTTTCTTTAAAAACCCCCAAATCTATCAAATTCAAAGTGTCTTGCACCAGCCTCACAACTGTAAATGATTTAAAATAGCAAAACACCAGAGGAGGCCCAGCCTTGTAGGAATCGACTCAAATGACACTAATTTTTATTTGCTCCAAATCCTTGGTGTGGATAAAAACTTAAAGCAGCTGAACATTTTGACTCTTCACACTTAATAAAGTAGGATAAATGGACCTCTGGTAAAAAACCCAACTAATTTCTTGCAAGAATTTAGGACTTTTCTTGAGGTTTATTAATAGTGATAGATCCGAAATGAATCGGGGTCCTGGAAGCTGGAGCAATATATTTTATATATACATTTTATATGTGAGCTCAAGCACACTGGAGTCCCTCAGAAACCTCGTGTTGAGGGGGCAGTTCTGGTGTTCCTTCATTGTGTGGTTTGCAGGACAGGTTGGAGATGCAGGATATTGAACACGGGAGCTCTGGATTCAGCTGGTGGCTCTGCTGGAGACTCCCAGGGTGACCTTGAGTGAATCACAAAACCTCTTTGGGCCTCAATTCTCCCCTTTCAGAACTCAGATTAAAAAAATCAGAGCAAAAATAAGCACTAAGTTATCTAAAATATTCTCTGGGCTGTGTAAACGTGTCATTTACCCTCTGCCTGTGCAGGGCCCAGCACAGAGGGAGAGGAATGAGCAGCACACAGGTGATAATAGTGGATTACCAATAATTAATTACTTATTAATAACGGATTCTTTCTCCTATGGTTTCTTCTATAATTTAAAAAAAACCCAAAAAAACCAGAATTTCAGGTCTCTCCTAATTGGCAGAGGCCAAATTATTATTGGAGAAATGAAGTGTCAAGGAGCGATGTGGGATTGGGATTGTGGGGTTCTGTGCAAGCTCCTTCTTTTCCATTGGCTTAAAGCACAGGTGCAACTTCTGGTGACTTTGGAATTGTCGTGGTTTGGTTTTGAATGACAAAATTCTGGAGAACCTCGTGTTTTTCTTTGGAATGGTCCTCAGGAACATCCTGGGGCTTTTGAAAAAATATTCAGGTGGTGCTTGGAGCTGGTTTGTGCTACCAAGATTAGAGCTGAGGTTCTGGCTGCTCTCAGCTTGGTGTTGAGCTGATAACGAGGTGTCTGGGGCACTTGGGGAGGTTGTGTGGGAAGGTGGGACATGGGAGGGTACCTGGTGGCACACAAGAAGGTGTCTGGTGCACGTGGATGGGGACCTTGGTGCCCAGGTGTCAGATGCCACCCCCAGGACCAGGTGGGGACACGCAGGGGACGTCACGGGCGCGTTGGGAGCTCCATTCCCCGTGCTCTGGTGTGGAACTTCCACCTTGCTCCTGGTTTACATCTCCTGGAGCTGGAGCAGGAGGGAAGGGCCAGAACAAGTCCCGTGCTGAGGGCAGGAGCTGGGACAGGCCTTTTGTCCTGGGCTTCTTCGTATTTCAGAGTCGGACAAGCAGCTCCACTCAGGGTCTGTCCCTTGGTAATTCTCCCCTCGTCATCCTGGACCCTGTGGATCCCCCCTGCAGCTCCATGGCTGAAGCTGATCCCTTTTTCCAGGGCTTCCCCTGAAGTCTGGTGCCAAGAGTGAGGGGCCATTTCCATATTAATGCCTGCAGACACCAGTGGTGGTGGCTGAGCTGATATCTCTCTTTGCGTTTGCAGCTGGATCATATCTGGTTTGTGATTCCCATGCCATACCCCTAATTATTATTATTTCACACTTCATAACATTTTGGTAAACAAAATGCTCTGGGGCTCCAAACTTATCTATTCCATTTTAGCCCAGAGGAAACTTCGCAGCCAGTTCCAACTTCTAACCCCCCAAATATGAATTTAGATTGGAAATTCTGACGGATCCTGCCCGGGATTGGCGCAGCCCTGATAGAATATTGTAAAACACCGACTTTGTTGCACGTTGAGGGGGGGGGGTTTCTCCCCCCCTTCCTTTCTTTTGTGTAAATCTGTTTTCACCACAGGAGCACATGCTGTCTCTTCTGGCTACAACACTACTTACTAATTCATCGATTCATCTTTAATGAGGCCCCCTGCCAATGTTTAAATAGCATTCGGAACAAAGAAAAAGGCAACATTTCCAAAACAGCTGCTTCTCCCCAATCTTGACATCTCAGCCTTGCAGAATTTTTTAAGTCAATTTTATTTTTTTCTTTTTGTGCCCCCCGAAAGTTGGTAATTTATAATTTAGGTGTAGCGCTCTAATTAATTGTTTGTGAGATGGAGGGAAATAGGAAGAGATGGGAATGGAATTTAAAAAAAAAAAGGAGTAGAGTTTCCCCCAGGCTGTTGTGAGACATGAAACCAACGCTGTGGTTTCTGTGGATCGCTCGGCATTGCAGATGGAGCAGTGGGAGATTCTCCTTGGCAGCCAAATCATTTGTTGTACGTGGCAAGTTGGTCCAAGGACATGACAGAGAAAAGTTTCCTCTCTTCCTACAGCTTCACTCTCCCTGGAAGGGTTCAAAAATTGTGGGGATGTGGCACTGGAGGATGTGGTTTAGTGGTGAATGTGGTGGTGTTGGGTTGAAAGTTGGATTTGATGGTCTTAGAGGTCTTTTCCAACCCTAATAATTCCATGATTCCAATAGTTCAACCCTTCTCAGGGCTGAGTTGGCTCCACAAACTGCTCCCACAGGGCTTTCTGTCACCTTGGTCCCTCCTGTCCTTCTCCTGGATTCTCTTCTCTCGAGGAGTGGAGGATGATCAGAGGGATGCAGCAGCTCTGCAGGGAGCAAACGCTCAGGGAATTGGGATTGTTCAGCCTGGAGAAGAGAAGCTTTGGGGTGGCCTAACTGTGGCCTTCCAGGACCCGAAAGAGCCAACAGGAAAGATGGAGAGAGAGTTTATACAAGGGCCTGGAGTACCAGGACAAGGGGGAATGGCTTCAAACTGCCAGAGGGTTAGATGGGATATTCTTCCCTGTGAGAGTGGGGAGGGGCTGGGATGGAATTCCCAGAGGAGCTGGGGCTGCCCCTGGATCCCTGGAAGTGCCCAAGGCCAGGCTGGACAGGGTTTGGAGCAACCTGGGATAGTGGAAGGTGTCCCCGGGGGTGGAACAAGATGAGCTTTAAGGTCCCTTCCCAACCCAAACCATCCCAGGATTCCAGGATTCCATGAAAATTCTGCGTAATGGTTTCAGATCAGGAGTCTGCTCTCCTGAGCACTTGTATCACGCTGAGTTCTGAAACTCCTCTAAATCCACGTTCCTCTTTCTAGGATTAACTTGGAACTTCTGGATGCTTCCCAAAATAGGAGCACTTCTTACATTCAGGTGCTGCCTGTCCCTGGTTCCCCCTCTGGACTCTCTCCAGCAGCTCCAGTCCAACCCCCAGCATTTAACACAGCCAAGGAAAATCATCCCCTTGTTGATGGGACATCCGAGGGTGAACTGCATGGGTGTGCCTGGACCTGCTGTGGGGGAGATCCCTGGAATTCCCCCCGAGGGTGCTGGGCACTGCCCAGGCTCCCCAGGGAATGGGCACGGCCCTGAGGCTGCCAGAGCTCCAGGAGTGTTTGGACAGCGCTGCCAGGGATGCCCAGGGTGGGATTTTGGGGTGTCTGTGCAGGGCCAGGAGCTGGATTGAGGATCCCTGTGGGTCCCTTCCAGCTCAGGACATTCCATGATTCTGTGATTGTCTTTTCCCCTGACCATGACAGATGCAGGGAAATCAGTGAATATTTTAATGCCCACATGCCATCCAAACTGCAAGGCCAATGTTGGCAAAGGAGCCCCAGGCAGAAGAGCGGAAGTCCTTGGACAAAAGAGGATATTTTCCACTTAAATTAATGTTGCACCCAATTTGGTTCCCCAAAAGGACATTTCTACATTAAATAACAGCAAAGTCCTACAGCCTCAGCGTGCACAGGCAGCAGAGCTGTCTAGAAGGAACAACAAAACAAAATGAAGGCAGTTTGGAGGCATTTCCTGGGAAAAAGATTCATGATTCTGTTTCCATGGAAGCGACAGCACATCCCAAGTGGCAGAGGGAGCTGACAGAGCGCGGCTGGGAGAGGGAAAGTGCCATCTCCTCCCTCCCAGCAGAGCAGGGGGGCAGAGCTGGGGGGAAATGGCTTCTAAAAACGAGACAGGGAAATCTGAGAGGACACATGGACATATGGTTACACGGGAGGTCTGGGGAGCTGCGCTGATCTCAGCTCTGCCATAAACTTCCTGTGTCCCTTTGGGCAACTCACAGAAGACGTCTTCCAGTTCCTGTGGAAATCAATAATTGATTTCATTGGGCACTAAATCAGAGCCTGAAACATCCTGGGCAGGGTTCAGGCTGGGTCCTTTGGCTCCCCATGGCTCAGGTCCAAGTCCAGCTTGGCTTTCCTGTTGATCTCCTGCTCTCCTTAGGAATGAAACACTCCCCATTTCCCATGGCTTCTGGTCTCCTCGAGACAGGGGGTTTAATATCTGCCCCTCCAGAGCTTTACACAAAAACTGTTAAATCCTGTGCTGGCAGAGGATTAAAGACACGGTCAGGGAAGCCTTTCCTTGCCTTTGGATGAGACACTTAAATTTGTCACTGTCCATTTTTTTAAATTTTAGATATGGCATGATGAGTAGAAGTGTTAAAGAATGAGGGGGTGAGGAAGGGGAAGAAAATCACTTGAATGTGTGCAAATATCACTGACGGCACTGAAAAGTCCCTCTCAGCACCTGTAACCAGCCACATCCAGAGACAGGAGGACCCTGCTGTGCTCAGGGAGCAGGATCTGGGATTTGTTCCCTTTAGAAATGAAAGCCCAGCGTAAAAGGACGGGAGAACATCAGACTGCAGCTTATTACAAATATCTCGTGCATTGTTGTTGTAATCTTCCATGTTCTGCTTTCTAATTCCTCACTTCTTTTAACCTCAAAAAGTATAGTTGGCTCAGGGGGATTTTTTGGGGAATGTTGTCGGGGCATAGAGAGCAGAGTACAAAAAATTCCTTTTCTTAAACGGAATTATTTTGGCTGAAGTTTAATTTGTCTCATATTTAAACTTTGCCCCCCGGGACAAAGACTGTGATGGAATCTCAGCCTTTCCTCTTCTCCACTGTTTGACTGAGTGACTTTTTGGAAAGCAGCAGGAGCTGGTGAGCTCAGGGTGCTGGTGGAATTCTCCAGCCTGTGCTGCACAGGAGAGGGAGTTAAATGATGGCACTGCTGGCCTTAAAATCCAGCACATCATTCCACAGGCTCCTGGGCCCACGAGAGGAATCTTGCAGATCCCAAATAACAGCAGTGGGTTTGCACAAGGCCTGGCCACAAAACACCAGGTCTGGCTACCAGGACTTCCCACACAGCCAGAATCCAACCCTGCCTTTGGCCCTACACTGGCCAATGCATTGATTAATACAACTCCTGAATTTCCATCCTCTTTCCTGGAGCTTGAACTGAACTGGAGTGCTTTAACTGGAGTTCCCAGAGCAGGAACTGGGGTGCAAGGCCATCCCCAGCAGGCAGGGCAGGGAGCTGCAGAGTCTGGGCTGTGGATGCTGCTGGGTTTTTATTTTTAATGGTTTCTGGCACTGCATTACACTGAGGTAAGTGCTTTGTTCTCCCTCAAGTGGCACTCAGCTCCCTGGGGTTTCCTTATGAACGCTGAAGGAGAATGTCCACTCGCTTTACTTCTGTTGTGTTTGTACTGTACAAGCTTTTGGCTGTCTTTGCCAAAGGAAAAGACAGGTTGCTGCTACTTAGAAGAAATATTTTTAATTGCATAGTATTGATTTTCTCTGTTCCTTGGTGGAGCGTGTGCTCTGTTGCTGATGGATGCAGCAGAACGTGGGGCTGGTCTGTGTGGGTGGATCAGCTCTGAAATAAAATTCTGTTGGGGTTTAAACCCATCCAGTTATTTTGGGGCAAGTTTCCCTGCATTTGAGCCACACAGAATTTGGCTTTCCATGATGGATTCAGGGAAATACACACAGGTGAGCATTTCCCTCTTTCTGCACTTTCTGCACTAATATAAACCCCAGCAGCCCCACACGCTGTGCCACACTTGTGGCTGCTGTCAGCCACGTGTAGGAATTTCCTCCTCCTGCTCCTCTCCACAGCTCTGGGGTGGATCACAGCCGAGGGAGATGGTCCCAGGTTTTTATGTTGTTACCCCTCACCAAATGAAGCAAACTGCAGAGCCCTCAGCAGCCCCAGCAGCACCTCGAGGGGAAAAGGAGTAATGCTGCAAATACTTGGATGTTAACAGGTTAACCTAGAGCTGTGGAGCAGAACCATTTCCTTTATCATTGCTCTAAAGTTAGGATAATACCCAGTTCAGAGCTGGTGAAAGGCACATGAATGTTGATGCAGGGCCAGGGAGTTCTAAAATTGTTTTCACATTTATATGTGAAGCAATTACTGATGATTTTTTTTTTCTCTGCCTCATAACCTGAGAAGTGGAGCAGACATGCAGGAAGTCTTACTTTTTATTTCGCTCTGGTAGACTTGTAAAGCAGGCAGCCCTGGCGAACAGAGCAACAGGAGTCAAATGAAACTGGAATTTTCTTTTTATGGCATTACTTGCAGCCCCATAATGCAGGCAGATACCTTTGGATTGGGGAAGGGGGTGAGTGAAGGCCCAGCATGTTCTGGGAGCCCACAATCAC